>NC_087514.1:21616434-21741434 GCF_963921805.1 Phalacrocorax carbo
TGCACTTGGGTATAGAGGTAAAAATGAGGGCAAAAGAGTTATAGAATGAGCAGCAGCTTGTGCAGCACATAGAAGTACAGAGAAAGTTATTCTGAAGATTCATGAGAGGGGATACGTTTTCAGAGTACTGTGGGATGTGACACTGTTTTTGATAGAAGAATTGGATAGATTAGAGGGAGAGATATGAGAGAAAAAGGCACAAAAAGGAAATTCAAAGTGGAAAATTATCAGGTTATAGCCCAGTGTTCGATGGCAAGAAATACAGCAAACCTGGGAGAGGTGACTGAGGAAGATTGAGCAGAAATTGGTATATCTGGAGCAGGTACTGCTTTTTAAAACTTCAGTTTATATGATGCCTAGTTCAGCAGGTTCTAGTGCCTATGGACAATGAAGTAGCACAAATAAATACATAAAAAGTAAAAGATGAAAATCAACACCTTCTTCAGGAAGAGGATGAGATACAGAAGGAACTGAGAGTTGGGCAAATGAAAAAATCCCAGAAATAAGGATGTGGGTCGGACATGGCTGATTTAAAAGTCAGAAAAATGAAACAGGGAACATACGAGTATTCCCTGGTATCCCATGGATTACCCATAGACGCAAGTAGCTCTCGAAACATTCTAGTGTTTTATGGAGATGGACTATCTAGCAGCGCCTTTTGTCTAGCAACAACACCAGCCCCTTCCCCTTCTCCGTACTGACTACAGGGTGTTGGCTGATGACTTTCTTGTGTAGCCTTCAGAGATACAGAATTAATATGACCTTTCCACTTTTTAGGTGATTTGGTTTCAGCTGTTGGACTAGTAGTATTTAACTGGTGAACATCAATCCAATAATCTGAAAAAGCATAACAAAGGACTGCAAATAACCCCCACTATATTAGCTCCTTTACAGTAAGCATGCTAGTTTTGGGGTTTTTATTTAAGAGATAATGTTAATATGAAGAAAAAATACATTCACAGTTATATGTATATATATATTTTTAATAACAATTCAGGAGAGAGACAAACCACTGACTAAAATTAAGGCGGAATTAAGGTACTTAGTACTTTACAGTAAAGTTTCTTAAAATTATCTCTGAAACGAAGGGAAATATTATTTATGTAATTAATGTCTTTTTTGACATGAGAAAGACCAGAGGTATATGCAGGTACTTATACCTGTGAACACAGAACTACAGATAACTAAGTTTTTATGTAGATACAGAGACAATATTGATACTTGTGTGCATATATACACGTATGTATGCATATATATATGCATATACAATTTTGCACAGGCTCACACATATTTGAATAACTAATTTCCTGTTGAAACTATTATGCCACATGTGCCTTTTCCAGCAGAATATCACATCATGTATGATTCCACCTTTTAGTGTGAGACTTATCCTGTTATTCTGAATTTTAAAAAGCAGGCTTCATGTAAAACCTCATTAGAAATTCTAGTTTAACTTTTAGATTCCTACAGTAAACAGAAGCATACACATATTCTCTCTGGTCCGTCTGATATTATGCACTCTGCGGCTTTGTCTGGTTCCCATGAACTTTGATTTTTAAACCTCAGTTACATGTAAAAACTTAGTTGGAGCCACTGGACCTTTGCCCTCTATGCCTAAAGAAGGTGCTCACAACACAGAAAAGCCTTAAAGCTTCAATGAGGTGAAATTTCACGTTGTTTAAAAATGACTTTTGATGGATCTAAAGCACATAGGCTGCTTCTATTAATGTTGAAATATTTTTATTTGACCCATGAACAGTACAGACAGACAGCATCACTATAGCAGCCAGATTTTTAAGTCATTTAACAGCTGGTGTTAAAAATGCTCTACTTCTTCCTTGGCATCTAAACTGCACTGTTTCTGCAGAAGACACTCCAGGCTTTTGCTTTTGTGAGGGAGATCCTGGGCAAAAAATGTTAAGGAAGAGGTAGCTTATAATCTAGCAGTGATGGAGGGAAAGGCTAAATAATAATTTATGATTGAGACTGGTTCCTTTAATCCCATGCTATACTAATACTTACCCCAAATATTTTCAAGAAATTGAACATTTCTTATTTCTGGAGAATTTTATTTCTACTTATTACTGTTCTCCTTGAAATGGACTAGGAAACACTTCGTAATACTAGTACTTCCTGGTATTGAAATGCAGCCTGCTTCCCGTGATGAGAAAGAAAATCTTATCAAAGTGTTACAGATGTTCTTCAAATGATTTAATAAATACAAGAATATCTTCTAAGTAAATGAGGCAAATATGTCATTCGAATTCTCACAGCCTCGATAATTAAAAGCAAGACCACCAGCTGACTTCTTTTATTTTTTGAAAGCACAACTTGATCTGCACAAGGAATGCAACCTTCTTCAATAATGTTTTCCCTCACAAAGTTAAGAACCTACTTGTTGATCCTGAGGCAAATGCCAGTAGTAGTCCAATATTCATCAGAAACTTTAATTAATTCTGCTTCCCTTTGGGCATCTTACTTTCACCACAGTGGGGAAAAAAAGAAAAAAAAAACAACTTACCCAACCTGTGGTCATTAATATCAATGTAAAACTAGGACGATGCTTAAACTGGAAGACCTGGAGTTTCACATACTTTTCTCATATTTTTTTAAGTGCCATCCAATTAGTACATGGGGACAGGGATGTGTCTCAGTGTGCAACCATTGCCAATTTACTTCAAATTTAAAGAACTTAACCCTCCCTCTAGCATCTCCCTTTTACTCTTGTATAGCTTCCTTCTTTTCAGAGGAGCGATATACCTATGAAGTGAATGAGGAGTCACACTTGATCCAGCAGAATTAGAATACGTGCAGAATGATTCACACTGAAAGTTAAGCAGGAAGGAATCAAAGCAAAAGTTACAAAGTGACTTCCTAAGATGTCAGAATATATTTACCGCATATCCTAAATGGAAGAAAAATAAAACAAAAAAAAAGAAAAAAAAGAAAGATATTCTAAGGGTACATGCCAACATTTTCAGAGATATGTTCAGACATTTTCAGAGATATAGGTCAATTCCCTTCTGAGCTGCTGTTACCTTGCATGATGTTGCCCAAATCATCTTGGGTCAGATTTTCAAAGCTACCAGACCCCTCGGTACTGGGCTGAATTTCCACACATGTGCAGGTCCCCACCTTTCGTGGATGTTTCTAATAGCCGGGCCGGATGAAACCCTTGAGGTTTCTGTTACGAACGTACCAGACTGTACAGGGTTAAAACACCTTTACATTTCTCATCTTTGTTTTCTCTGGTTCTCAGTACTTCATGTGTAAACTTGTGTAGCACACCTCACATTGCACAGGGTGGCTGTGAAGACGGGTACATCAGAAACGCTGAGGCATGCAGGTGTTAGAGTAACCAAAGACAAAATACGGTGCAAACTAGAAAGGGTGCTTGATGAACCTTACTGCAGTTCTGAGCCTTAAAACCAAGAATGAACTGCGATGTTTATATTACACAACCTTCCATAAATCATGGATTTTCCAGGAACGTAAATCAACGGAGCGTTTGGCTGCAAAATTACTCTTTATAATCCCAGAGGTGTCAGTACAAAAACTCTCATGACAGGAAGTGTTGGGGTTTAGTCCTCAATCTGTGCAACTTTTTTTCTAGCTATGAGCACATTTTGTCTGCAATCCTTCCAGCCCTGGTCCTGTCTTACAGAGCTCATCATTTGCTAAATGTGTTATTTCAGGACATAACCTTTCCCAGTGTTAGGCAGAACAAGACTTAGATGACAATTTACACTTGTACTGCTAGCCTTGTGCGCTCTGATACAGTCAGTACAGGCAACCCTGGAAGAGAAAAATTTGGAGGAAGAAAAACGTTTATATTTTTGGTTCTACAGCTATTTTTCAGAGGAGGTATGCACTTAGCTGATAAAAGATCTACTCACCACTGACATTTTGCCTGAATAGCCATGTTTTTGAGTTTTAAAACTCTAAATAAATACTCAATAATTAGTAGTATTTTTGAAACTGGACAATTCCCTGAAAATTTCCTTGGACAGTGTAGCAAAAATGTAGCTAATGCATTTGTGTCCGATGTGTTTGTGATGCAAAGGGATAGGACAACGTGGAGGGCTGCTCTGCAAAAGCAGTCACTGCTCTCAGGGAATAGAAGAGGTAATTGATAAAGCTCTGTTCTGCAAATGGGAATTTCACTATAGGCTTTAAATTTTAATCCCAGGTTCCAATATTATAAATATAAATGACTGCTTTCTTTGCAGAGAGTGCAAATTATTTAGGGGGAAATGGAGCTACGAGTCTACTCCTGACCGTCTGTGCTCCAGACTCCTATTTTGCAGACTCTGAAGTAGAAAGAATTGCCTTCATGTATTCATGACTGTCCAGAGTTTTGGTGAAAACAAGCCCCATGCCTTGACTCCTTTCTAACAGCTTAACATTGTTCCTTTTTCACAATTATTGAAAGAGGCCATAGCCCTGACAAATGTATTATACCTCATTTATAAGTAATTGCAGTTTACTCGGACAGTAATTTCTGGCCCGCAGCATCAATTGAATGTTCAGTTTTCCCAGTTTTCAAAAAAGTGAGGTATAGTTACCCTGTTAAAAGTTATAATCTGATTGCCCATCTCCACAGCACATGGAGGGCCAATGTCAAGGGCAAGTCCTTTTGCGCAGCCACTAAGCCTAAAATACATATAGAAATAAAAGCAGTAACGACGACTGATCCAAAGCCCTTCTTAAAATTAATCCATCCACATCTCTGATAAAATGATTTCTACCATTTTGTCTGCAGTGTAGCATCAACAGGCTGCAGGTCAGGCACAGCAGTGCTTCGGTCACCAGTTTTATTGGTTTCCTGCTGCAGCCATCTCTTGCATAAATGAAGAAAGGACTGGAAGATGCAACGTCCCTGCTTTGTCTGCACCAACGTTTGGGCCAGCTCTTGGATACACTTCCTGTGTTTGCACTGGAATAGCATTTGAGGTTTATGTGAATACATTTTACCTAATGCTTAAGGAAGGATAAATTATAACGGTCCAGCTGACAAATGGTAGCTACATTGTGCTTGACTGCTCAGACTGGTATGATTTAATGTACCTCCCCAAAAGAAGGTAGAGAGGAGACCATGGGATAGGTCAGCTTTCTTTTCAGATAGGACACAAGCTAGAAAATCCAGGAGCCCCGTATTGCCACAATTACCTGCTCCATACAGATCTCTTAGTTTCGTTATTAATCTAAACCACTGTGGAACTGCAGATGACTTTCCCAATACTACTGCTTTTTTGTATTAAGATTTCCATTTTAAAAACAGTGACCAGAAATGAGGTCACTAAAATTCACTAATTTCTGGAAAGTATGAAACACAAATATTCAAGCAGTACCAACAGTTCCAACCCAAAATGTTTAACAGTTTTATTTCCTCTTATGTTCAAAGAAAACACAGCTGGCTCAGGGGAAAATGTTTAATTTTTCTTAAATTGCAGTAGCTTATTGTTGACATAAAGTATTCTGGTTGTAATAACTTTTTAACTGTCATCACCAAGGCTATAATATATATTTTTAACAACATTCACAGCTCCCAGAAGTATTAGCTTGCTAGTAGAGATTTTGACAAAATAAATTATGCATTTTTAAAATAACTTCACTGTACCTTTACTGCAAAGAATGATCACTTCATTTTATTGAGAAGATCATTAGGGACTTTCTCATGTGCCATCAAGCATAGCAAGACCTAAACTGCCACACTTGAAAGCAGACATCCATGGACCCGCTCTTGCTGCTACACACAAACATGCTATGAGCTCCAGGCTCCCGATGCAAAAAATGGCAGCACATTTACTACCCATTTCAGCTCTAATTTTAATTGAAATAACTTCTGTCCTGTTAAGTTAGGAATGGCCAGTACACACCCAGTAAATCAGGGAATACGGACAATATGGATGCTTATTTTCTGGCCATAAGCAGTAGCTGGGTAATGAGGAAGCCTCTCAGAAAAGGCATGACCTGTGCTAGACGCACACAGCTGTGTAATTTTACATTTTAGTGGCCTGCCTTGGGAACAAGGGATTCCCAAAGTCAGCAGTGCTTGACTGGCTAGGTGCCCACTTCCACCTAAGGATCACTGTCAGCTTCTTATTGGAGATTTTTGGACTTGATCTAATGCCACTTTTGGAAGTATGTTTTAAAATAAAATGATACAGCTGTCATGTAAATCCATTAAGCGCATGAACATACGAAAAAAAGGTTCTTCAAAGCTAGGCTGGTGGGGTGCACAATGTAAGTCAGGGCTGTGAAAGCCTATCTTGATTTAACGATGCCTTTCATGCTGTGGATGTGATAATGTTAATTCATGTGTGTACTTGGCATAAAAGTAAAAAAGTTATGAAATTAAACATGTGAAGACAACACTCGTATGATAATCCTACCTCTATATGTATAAGCTTCACAGTAGTATCTTGGACTACAAGAATATATTCTGCTTCTCAAACCTGGAAATATACTAGAGATTTTTCATATCGTCTAGAAAAATGCATTTTTTTAAAAGTGCTTATTAAATGAGACACCAGTTCACACCTCTCATTCATTAGGCCTATTAGAATGGGCATTTTGTGCCTCTCTGAGTGTTCTTAATTTACTCCCATTTCAGTAGTATTGGTGGATACTAAGAAACTTGGCCAAACCCTGGACATATTAAAGAACAGGGTACTGAAAGAGTTGTGTTTATACTTTAAAGACACTAATGGAAATTAAATGATACTAGAAAACATTTTTTGAGACTTGTATGTCAGCATATCCTCTGAAGTAATGCATGCACACAAGGGTGCCATGCTACTTGTACTTGTGACTTTGGCTTATGATTAAAGTTTTTACGCAGCTGAAAAACGTTAAAATTCTCTTCGCGTTGTTCTTTAGTGGAAACGTTAAAATGAAATATGACAGCTTTTTTGAAAACTCCAGGGTCCACCCAAAATGACTACCCTAAATCATAGGGATGTGCTTGCAAGCCACACTCTTGCTCGAAACGGGCTGCTGATCCGAGCACTCATCTAATACCTACTGTCTGCAACGTCAGGAGGAACAGCCGAGCTCTCTTCTTCTTCCAGATGTTCTCCCAATCACACTTGTAAACATTCATTCACAGATCACAAAATCACAGCAAGTTTATGCTACAGTGGGCCTTAAATACCTGATTAATTCTAGAAATTACCAAAATAAATACAGGCTAAGTCTTTGCTCATTGAATGAGGATAAAGTAACTTCAAAATCCACTGCCACTGGTTGCCATGCAACCTGCTATAGTATTATGGCAGAAATAAGCTGTGCTTGAATTTTCAGTGCCCTCTCGCTCAGCCTTCTTGATGTTGTGATACTCTAATGCTTCTCAGCTAACTTCCATTAAGTAGTTTTTTGTGGGGTAGTATTCCAAGGTTAAAATGATTAAATAACTTTTATGGTTGATCAAATATAAGCCCTTATTATACACAGTAGGCAAAACCATACATTTTAATTACTTTGTTATCAAAGATCTAGGTATTTACATTTCATTTTTCAGCTATAATTCTGAATTTAGTTTGACCTTCATAAAAAAGAGAAGACCCGAGATTCTTGCTGTCTTAAACAATTTTTCCCATAAACAAAAAAACCATTAAGACACAGTAACGGCAGAAATACTGCAACGAGATCTATGCAGCCTATTAGAAATATTTTCTACTGAGATATTTTATTGTAGTTAAGCATAATCTTTCAATTCTTCAGTTTAATTTTTAACTACTTTAATTATTTGTGATTTGATAATACATTTGCAAAGGTTGATATATCAATATTTGATAATATTGACATTACATTAATTCAAATTCATATTTAGAGCTATCAATAGCATTGTTCCCCTTATGAGAAGTACATTCCAGTTTAAATACTGGAATAAAAAGAATAGTTTCAGGTGCTTTATGGAAGTTTGCTACTGCTCAGTAACAAAGTAATTTTCTATGATTAAAATATATTAATATGTATAGTGACATATGTTTAAAAATTAATGAGTAAGCAAAGTTTGTATTTTGCATTTTTGGCTTCTGAAATTATTTGAAGAAGACAGATTTCACAGACAAAAATCTACTTAATAAGGTCTTGTCTTACATATCCTTTTATTATAGGAATTTAATGCAATTCAAAATCCATCCATTAACCCCTACAACTTATGTAAAACCAGATTTATTAGAACAGGACAGAAATACCATGTGGGTAATTTACACTATAAATATTTCAAAATAAAAATACCATCTTTCATTTACTAAAAAAGCAGAAATGAGAAAAAAAAAAAGCCATAACATATTTATGTGGAAAGATGTTCAGATAGTCCTTTGTAGGAAAACATTTTTTTTGCCAAATTTAGACTCAATATTGTTCATGTTTCTGCCACGTTAGGTTACACATTAATGTTAAAGAAAAAACAAATGTGAGTTTAAAAACCTTGTATTGTAACTCTCAGAGGCTTTTTTTTAAAACTATTTTACTATTTTGTCCTTCCCAAGCTTTACACCTTTTCCCACAATATACCGTTATTTTTACATAGATACTATCCAAACATACACTTATGCCTGTAGTGGGAGGTTATAGACACATTAAAAAAAAAATTATTTCCTTTTCATAGTGTACTAGTTCATAACTAATAAGAAAAAGAATACTAAACAGAAAGCATGAAATTAACAACAAGCAGTAGAGTCAAATAACCTTGCAGCCGAAGCTTTGTAACCTAATTCCAATAATGGCTCAAAGATACATGGCATAATAACATTTTCCCTTTTTCAGATTGTAATGATGTTCACATGCAAACGCATGGCCAGACTCATCGTTATAAAATGATTGCTTAACGCATTCCCTCTCGGGCTTTGTAGTCTTACGTCTGCATAATGTGCCCCTTTCTCTATCGTACAATGCGACACAAAGTTAGCTCCAAATATCATCATTACATTCTCATTTATTTTGTCACCTTAGGGAAAACCCCCCAAACATTCCCCCCTCCCTGGCCCCCGGATTTAAGGAATGGCTGTAAACTATGGTCATCACCGCCTTATTCCGGTTAAAGAGAGAGAGGGGAAGGAGCTTATCTGTTTGGAAACGCAATCTCTTGTAACTCCTTCTGTAAAGAGTAACAGGAGCAGACAGCACGTAAGTGACACATTGCCTTGTGTTTTAGAAACAGATGGGGGCACTATCCAATATGCTCAACAACATCCCGCCCGGTGCACAATGCAGCAGATCATCGAAGCTCACGGCGGCGGCAGGGAGAGCGGCACGGCAACAGTACCCAACACAATTTGCGCCATTAGTAATTAGCAATGCTAAACTGCAAAGACTCCATCCTCGCTGTCAGGTGTTTAGATAATGCCATCAAGCGTGGAGCCCAGCGCCCACAGTCATTTTGTAAACTCTATCTATCAGTTTAGGAATGTATTTCAGTTTCTTAGCGTGTATACAGTCGACCTGCTGGTGAAATTACATTGTATAAAGGAAAATACCGTACTAGCAGGAGAAGATATAAAGGAGAAAAGAACTTAAAGGAAAAGTTTAAAGGATCTGTCATCAAAACTTTAAATAGGCCTTTCTCCAGCTGTAGCTAAATTATCGTACTTCTTGATACTGTTTGCTCCTCATACCAATTGAAAGCATATGTAATTTAACAGCAGGCCTCAATCCTTTAATAAGCTGTCTTTAAAATACCTTACATGGATTACCTATCTATAAATCTGCTTCCCATGCAGAATGTGACAGCATTATGGAAATTGTGAGTTCAGTAAAGATGGCATATACCAAAGAGAACCACATCTGCACACTGTAAGATTATACCAAACATTGGAAGTAATCTTTAGTCATTTATAATGCTGCAGAATGCATAATTAAGATTAAGGGCTCTATTCTGCCCTTACTTATGTCCTACGTATCTCATAATTTTTTTCCCCAGTAAATTAAACGGAAAAGTAGCACTGCAAGGCTTTCTTGTTCAAATTATGCAAAGTTGGTATTCATCTTTCTGCAATTTGGTGCACATCTAAGGAAGTTTGGCAAAAAGGCAACGATCACATATGGAGCAGAATCCATACTAAAAAGGACTATCCTATGTTTGCCAAAAGGAGCAACTTGCAAGTAGCACATATTTCGCTATCACTTAAAAAAAATTCAAGAAACAAAAAACAAAAAAGAGTTTCCCAGAGCAGGAATATAGTTCAAAGAGATGCTGTGCTCTGAGTCACTCTGCTGAATACGCAGCCTGCCCAGACCAGAAGAAACACAAATGTCTGAAAGCAGCTAACTACAGAGGAGGAATCTGAAAGTTTTGGCAAGGAAAGGGCAGGATTTATGGTCCCCAACACTCGGATTTCTAAACTGTACCTACTTCTGCACTTAATAATATCTTTCTTCTGCTATTTACTGTTGGGAGAAGCAGCAACAGGAGAGCTTTCTCAAAACCTGCAGTGGTGGGTAGGAAGAGGATGACGAAGGGAGGGAGGGAGGAGGAGGAGGAGGAGGAGGAGAGGCACTTATGGTAACTATGCTCCTTTGGTGGAAGACCTATGCACCACCAGCCAGCTATGTGTTTGCTTTGCCTACCCTCAGCTCCAGGAGTCTGGAGACAGCGTCTGTTACCCACTGTTATCTACTGTGAACTTATATTTTGTTCCACAATATACAAGTTCTTTGCAATTCTCTTTAAGCTGGGTACCACGATATGGGGTCTGCAAGTCCCATAACAAACCAGACCAGAATCCACCCTTACATCTTACCTCTGACAAATGCCTTTATTATTTTCAGTAATGAATGAAATGCCTATCTTACTGAAAGCTGTTCATTGTATTTCCCTATAGAAATTAGGAAACATATCAGTTAGTGGCAGAGTGACATAGTTCACATCCAGCTTTGGCCTTTTTCTTTGCTCTGGCAATTCATGAAGGCCAAACAAAGGCATTTTTTTCATAATAATTTTTACTAATGACTAAGATTCACACACATGGTTAATGTCTGCTGCTTTGGAAACAGTGGCATTTCTAAGACTTGGCATTTGAGATGGCAGATGGGGTGGAAAGGAATTTGCCTCTGGGGTTAGGGCGATACATTGGTCTCCTTTGCCCACTGCAGAACTATTTGCTCATTCGCCCTTAGTGTAGAGCAATAGAGACGCTGCCATTTAGAGCATCTGAATCTGAGTTTTAGCACTTTCTTTATTCTCAGAATTAGTGCTGTGTAGAAATGTTGGTCATACTAATAGCAAACTACATTGCAAATAACGTGCAGCACATTCAGGCCCTGGAGAGCCTCCAGTGTTAAGTGATATCTCAGCTGCTGTGGCAGCTTTCTCACATAAGGAGGACACTTTCCTCCCCCCCACGTGAGAGCCCAGAGAATGCACATGTCTTTAAATGCAGAATTAGCAAAGCAACTAACACATCATACGGTAAAATAAACAATATTCCCAAGCTTGTTAAAAGCTAAATGTGGCACTTCAGAAAACACTGCACAGTCAAATGAATTTCAAGACTACATTACCAACAATACATGTTTAATCCCCCGGTCAGACCTAATGTTAAAATTATACCGAAAGTGAGGAGATGATTAATAAAGGAGTGAGAATATATTCCAGCTTTCAAACAGACATAGATAAACTGACATATGCGCAGACATCTCAGATGGAGACTCAGCACAAAAAATCATTGGACAAAAAAATCCCTTTGCATTCCTCTATATATTTGGAACCGTTAGTTCCTCACTGTTGCAGTAGCATTCATTTCCTAAACTTCTGAAATCCTCTTTATCAGTGAGATTCTCATCCACTCTTAAGAGAAAGTAATGGTAACCTATCACTTTTAAGACTACAGCTTTTGAAAACCAGACTGTCAGAATACTGCAGGACGTACAATAAAAAGCGAACGAATGGCAAAGAGACTGGCTAGATGTTTTAATATGTTTCCAGCATCCACAATTCTATGATTAATTTGTTCTCTCTCATCCTTTTTTCAAAATGGTAGGAGAGCCTCTACCATTTCTGAGTTTAGCATTACTGTAAATTGAGTTCATGGCTCAATTTAGGGATTTTATTGCCACAGAAAGCAGATTGATAATTATTATTATTATGAACATTTGTAAGGCAACAACTACTGCAATATTTGGCTTATATTAAAAAGAAAATTCCTCTCAAGTACCAAGAGCAAATGTCCAATAATGTGTGTATAATCTCACTTTTGCGAAATGAAGAAAGATTTTCTTTCCCAGTAGGCTGTACGAAGGGTTGGAGGACCCAGACAAAAGAAACACCAGAGTAAAAGCACATCTTAAGCAGTTCCTGAATGTACTCATGAATCGGAAGAGATGGACATTAACAAAGCTGTCTAAATATACACAGTTCATTTGGCAACAGCACCTCCTGCCTAAATTACTGGTGATCTTCTATTGCTTCTGCATCTGAAATCTTACTGTCTGACCCCCAAAGAAATTAAAAGTTTTATAAATCTCTCAGATTGTCCTGCCATAACTGCCCAACTGTCTTTCTGGAGAAATGAGGTTAGTGGGTCACTACTTTTAATAGATGGTTTTGTGAACAAGACCGAGGTCATTTATAGTTTGACAGATTTTTGGCAAATGCACTTCATTTCGAAAGATATTCACAATCTCCTGCACTAATAATTTTACTCGCATCTCTCCATGCTGTGTTTTAACTAAAAAGAGAGTAAAAGGCAATTCACAGCTCAGTACAATCTTCTCTTCTTATTCATTAGTAAAACCAAAAAAAAAAAATGTTTCTCAAAGAGGGGGATAAGGCAAAAAGTGGTAGATTGGAATGCATGGAGATAACTCTTTTTATGCCTTGAAAATTTTCAACTTCTTTTTCCTCATTATCTCTACAGAAGTGTCATGTATTTGAGCAGCTACAGTGAAAAGCTGCTGAATATTGGTATATTCCACGGCAATTATTTTACGATGGCTCCCAGTTCACTTATGTTGGCCACATTCTAGAGGAGCGCCAGCACGCTGATCAAGAACCCACACGAAGGCTCATTTAACCTGCCCTGCACATGTGAAGTCTCTTTACATATAAAATCCAGCATTCTTGTGACATTAGTATTTTTGAACTCAGCCATTTCTCTGAAAACAATCCATTGATCAAAGGGATTACATGGTGAACTTGGGAGCCTTTGTTTCTTACTTTAGATTTAACAGTTTTGTAAGACGCACATTCTGGTAAAGAATAGAAATTAATAATAAATAAATAATACCTTTCTGAATCTGCTAACATTTAGTTTCAGAGCTGAACAAGAGCAGAATAGACTAATGAGGGACAGAGACAGCCTTTACATAATTTCAAAACTGTTTTATCTTACGGAGAATTTTTCACCAGTTCTTTCCCTTGTCAAATGCATTTAGAAAATACATTTTATTTTTTAACCTTTAGTACAATAGTTTATCCTGGAAGAAATGCTAGTAGATCTACTGACTGGCATTTTTGCTAGCAGCTCTACTGTTAGAGCTGATGGGCTGTTACAAAGTAGACTACAGCAAGAGAAGGTACTCATATTTAAATCAGAAATGGGAATGATTCTGCTTTAAACTGTGCTTTACCTATCCTCATACTTCTCTTACCATTGCCGTTATGCCAAGAACATTTGAATTTTGACTTCCTGCATCTGGTTCTGAAAGAATTTTACAGCATTATATTTGGTGGAAGTGGGTCACTCTTTTATAACACATTATCTTATTCCAGAGCATGGAGAGAATTTTTGCAAAGGGTACCCTGTCATCTCTGATACTGCAACTGATCATAAGCCCTGAGAGGCGCGTGCAGTAGTGTTGTTTGATCAGTTAGGTATTTGACATTATCTTCTAAATGTTATCTCTTCTGTTCCCTCAAATTCTGGAAGTGTATAGCTGCAGAAGAGATCATCTGTTCTGTCCTCTTGTCTCAAGACAGAATCAACAGCACTTTAATTCATCTAGAAGCTATTTAATCTTGTCTGTCTTTCCTTAAAGACCCCTAATGATGCAGTCTACATAACCTGTTCCAGAGCTTCACTTTCCTTGTCCCAAACTGATTTCAAGTAGAGAAGTAGAGGGTTTTTGAAAGTCAGAATGCTCATATGATGCTGTAAAGCTGGATCCATTCACTCCTCTAGTAAAAGCAACTATTTGTTTGACATTACAGTTCCAAAAATATAACTGCTTGCATTAGAATTCCTATTCCTTAATTCTTTTTTTAAATGCTGCTCTGTGAAATGATTTGTGACTATGTTGATTTTGAGTAATTTATTATCACTTGCACCACCTTCCCTTTCTCTCTTAATATTCTCAATTGATTTTTCTCCTTTGGTAAGAG
This sequence comes from Phalacrocorax carbo, assembly GCF_963921805.1. Taxonomy (NCBI): domain Eukaryota; kingdom Metazoa; phylum Chordata; class Aves; order Suliformes; family Phalacrocoracidae; genus Phalacrocorax; species Phalacrocorax carbo. The sequence goes on from NC_087514.1 coordinate 21,630,761, forward strand.
GACACCAGAACTGCCTTTGAAAGAAAGTGCTGAAAGACTCAGCGGTCTTTGCAATCTATTTTTCCTCTCCTGTTTCAGAGGAAGAACCATACTCCATACCTGTATCTTCCTGGCAAGAAGTTTTTTTTTGTTGTTGTTTACTTGAAGTTCCAAGGGGGAGAAACTCAATTTTCTTCTCCTCCCAATAGAAAAAAAAGCTATTATATGGAGGTAAAAGTAATGTAATTTCCTGCAGCAGCACAGTGAAAAGGAAGATGGATATATAAAAGAAGTAGGAAAAAACCAAGAGTAAAAGAAAGCTTAAGTCTATTAACAATGGACGTGGGTAGCATCTTCATTTTATCTATACGTCTAATGAGTATTTAAAGCCAGAGATCAACTAATTACTCTGTGTGTGGTACCGTACAAATAATATGTGCAAATATGAATAACAGCATTCCTGCCCTAAGGTTTTTACAATCATGTAACACGTGACACACACATAACTTAATATAGATAGAATACCAATAATATGGGTGGAATTTTAAACTATATGTTTAAGGGCTTTGTTTTGTTTGCAGTTGTAGAGGAAGAGAGGATTGGTGCTGCAAAATGAGGAGTATTGCTTTAGAAAGCAACAAGTACTTTGCCACGGGATAAAAAACCACAATCCTGCTGTCTTCTAGCCCAAACTTGTTCTATCCCATGTTTAACTTGGGCTTATGATTTGCAATTGTCTCCTTTGTCCTTTCACTTGTGTAGCTCTTTCTGGAATGTACTGCCTATTTCTGAAAAGGCTGCAGCCATTTCTCATTTCTCCCTCTCAGTCTATCTGTTTCCAGCTTCCCTTTCAACACTGTCTCTACAGCAGCATGTCTGATGAACATCCTACTTCTTTCTGTCTTCTGACTTGCGTAAGACTGTATTGGGATATAGGAATCTTAGACTAATTAAATGGCAGATGCACTACTCTGCTCCATGCCAAAGCTCAGCCAGCCTTGCTTCTCTGATGCCCAGCCCCCCAGTTCAAGTGCAGCCTGGATAAAACAGCTCTTAATCTCCCTTCAGATCTTACTTAAGACTGCTTCTACCCTTCTCGTTTAACCTTTCAAAAGCACAGCCTTTCCTGTCCATCCACACAGCTAGGATCACACTGTTAATTGCAGAAACCTTACAGTACTCGTATCTAGTCAGAATGCTGTTACCAAGATAATATTTCCTTTCCATTGCCTTGGCCATGTGATGGCTGTTTTTGCCTATCTCTGCTGGTTTCTCTCTTCTATTGGATAAAACACAATCTTTGTCCTCATGTTTGTCGAATATTTTCTTCTTCTTTCGCTCACTACTGTAAGGGCTGCTCCATCTTCCCCTGATACATCAGCCAAGCCTCCAACTCACAACACTTATATTTACAAAAAACCTTTGCCTGTGCTTTCTGCAGTGCCCCTCAGACTTGTGATGCACTCTCCATCAGCACCCATAGAGCTACCTCTTCTTTCAAACCCAAATCTCCCTTCCCCTTCCAATATATTTATAAATTTGGTTGTTGCTGCTATGCTAAACATGTTTTCTGTCTACATTCAGCTCCTTTCTCTGCTTTTTTTCCAGTCGTGTCCTCATTGCAACACATGACTGTTAAAACAGTAGCAGAAACAGTTATGAAAAAAGATACAAGATTTTGAAAACACTTAAATATGTTCCCTGCAAATCTAAATAAAATTGTGTGGAAAATACATTTAAAAACACAAGCATCCTATGAACGATGTCTATACCTAATCTAGACATGACGTGGCAAAATAATGAGCATTTAGTCCTGCTTTAAGGTGAAATCACTGTACAAATACAGAACTCATCAACTTTCAGAACAGTATTATAGTGGTTAACCATTATAATCAACAAGTATCTAAATAATGGTTCCACATTTTTGTGACCCAGCCTGTTAGTCACCAAAGCGAAGTTAGCCAGCCTAATTAAATGAAGTTATACTAAATTTACCGTACTATTACAAGTACCATTACTACTATCATAGAGTTAAGCCTCCCATCTCCCAAGAAAATATATGCCCATTTATACCTCCCATAGGTAATGAAACATGGACTTTTCAATTATTGTGGGGTTTATCCCTGTGAATTGTAAAAGAACCAGCCCAAAATATTAGATTCAGACCTGGAGAAATTTTTATCTGAATCTGAGCTTTGCATTTAGTGTTCATCTCTGATCAACGGAAAAATGGAAACTAAATTCATTTTTGTCCTGAATTCACACACTATATAGTTTGAATAGTTGTAGTGTGAACTCTCCCTTCAGAGAAAATATACTATGAAACGTACATTGCTACTAACCTCTGCTGCAATCTTGTGGTAACAAAAGTATATTTTATGTTTCGAGTTAGATTGGATTCCAGCTTTCCAAAAGTGGAAGGAAAAGGCAGTAATCTACTTTTCTACTCAGTTTTCAAGGTCTGATAAAAAAGTTGTAACAGGACTGTGACTAGGCTAAAATAAACATAGATAGCAAGGCATTGTTAGAAAAAAAAATCAAATATGCCTTTTGTAAGTTTGTCAGGAAAATATCGCTTGTGATAAAATGTCTCCTCCTTTTGGGGCAGTGGATGCTTGGAGACAGGGACTGGAAGGCAGCCTTTAGTGATTCAGGCTGGAGACCCTCGACAATGGAGCGCACCCGAGGATTAGCCAGGCGGCACGGGAGCTATTGCACAGGGAACGTCTGCAGTGAGCAGCTGCTCGCATGTGCTCTTTTGAAGACTTGGCCCAGATGTAAGAATTTTATCTTTTGCAATCCAAAATTTTCTTCGTCTTTTGGAAGGAGAGTTGGGAAAGGGCACGCTCCCTCTCTGAGCACCGCAGCAGTGGAAGCTCTGGCTGGCAGCGCCACCAGAGCACAGAGGTGCCATGCTCCTGCCCAGGCACCCCAGGCACTTCAGCGCCGCCTCACCGAAAGCCCACCAGTGCTCCGGGCTGGGAATGAGAACCATGCTGATTTGCTGTCATAAATACTACATTAAACAAACAAAAAAAATAATCTGTTTTTTCCTGAGGTGTAGGCTATCATTTTGATATGTGTAAGAGATTCTAACGATACAGACAGAGACAATCTCTGCAGATCTAGCAGGGCTTCCCATTAACCTCTTCATCACCTCTGTCTCCTGAGCAAGGCTTCTCAAGGCAGCAGCTAAGAAACGAAATGCTGCCAGCATAACTGCATGAAAAGCTACCCTGCCAGGGACCAGCATGGGATACCGATGATCAATGTTGCAGCTTAAAAGACTTGCTTTCTCTGCAGGGAAATGCAGCTGGGGTCCTTCAGGAGAAAAATGTTGCAGAGTTTCCACTTCTCTGTATGGATTTTTCTCAGCTGATGCGCTGTCTGAATCATTTTCACTTAGTGTTTTCTGTTGCTTTTGAAAACCTCTACTGACATGTATTTACATGGCACACAAATGACGATCCAGAGGAGAACACTGCATTGGACCAACTATTATCATTCTCCTATTAAAGAACACGACCAAATGCCTTTTTTTTTTGTATTTTTCCATCTTTTATTTGGAGCAACAAAAATAACTGAACCTAGCCAAACTATAAACCAAAACTGTAACTAAAAACAACTTGTCTTCATGAATTTAGCTGCATATTGGGCAGATAAATTTTTACCTTACTCATTTTTTTTTTTATGTTTAGGCAAAGCATTTAATCTAACTTTTGTTAAAGAAAAAGGCCTCTGACATAATGCAGTGAAAAATCAGGAGGATAACTTTTGTGCCCAGTCTATAGAGCACTTACATTCCACGTCATTCTCTTTTTCCTGTGCTGTTCTCTCAGTCACAATTCCAGCCCCATTTTCACACTGAAGTGATAATGATGCTTGTTTTCACATTTTCTATTTTTGGTATATTTAAAGATAATTCTTAAGGTGATAAGAACTGTTGATCTCTTAAATTTAGAATTAAATTTAGAATATATATATATTTATCCTTTCATTAAAAGCTTTATCAAAACCCAGCTGGTAATGCACCAACTATCTTTTGGTCTTGGACTGTAACACTTTTGACCTAAGATGCTGTGAAACTGGACAATATCACTTCAGGTTCAGCTCCACAAAATTACAACTTGGAAAATATGTATGTTGTGTTTTTAATCTGGCACTAATGGTGCAGAGACCCAAATTCTCTTAAAAGAGATGCTCAAGTCCTATTTGTATATCTATGTGCATATGCAGATTTATTCTATTTTGGAACTTTCATATGCAGAATTTATATCCAAGTTTGAAGTGTTTACCCGATTCTCCTCCGCAAGGAGATTCAGGTGACTGGGAGTTTGGCTTGCACCCCCTCCTACTCTGCCAGGCCATAAGCCAACGTTATAAGCTGCATTTTTTACTTTTCTGAGTCATCCAGATAAAAGGAAAAAACAGTAAAATTCCCTGCACTGTGCGCCACTAAGATAACAAACAGACAAATAAATATAAGCAAAACAACATCAATCTTTATGTATGCATTAAAATTAAAGTACAGTCTTTCAGATCCCACGTGTTCGGTTCCTTTTCCTCTTTTCCACTTTCCTGTCCTTACCCTGGTTTTTGCCCTCTAAAAACAAGCTACCCCCTCCTCTGTACGCCTGCTGTCACTGATGCTATTCTTATTTCAGGAGGGAGGCTCTCACTGCCTCTCTGCCTCCGCAGTAAGGACAACACTGATACCCTAAATATTCATACTTACAGCTCTCAAACAGGGGAAGGTTCACCTTTTCCATTGAACCCCATTGTGCCTCCTTCCCTGGCCTGTATCAGCATCTTTCCAACCTCCAGCGGAGGTGGGGGGACCGCCTCTTTCCTTCTATAACCCTAATTGCCAAATGGCTTTGTGGGACTCCAGGTGAGTACAAAAGTGGCAGAATTAAGGAATTACAAAAAGGACGGGCAGTGCTAAGCTTGGATGGATGGCTCCGGCAAAACTGCCGGGCCGCGGCGGCAGCGCAGCACCCTGGCAGCTGGACGCTGCGGTGCCCCGGCGCGCCTGCCTTCCCACGGGGCTGCGCCCGCGCCCGCACCGCAGCGGAGGAGCCTGCTGCAAGAGAAGATTGCCACCAGGAATAAAAGAAAAACCTGAGGGATAAAAATGGATAGCTTCCAATTAAAATTACCATACTGTAATTTTGTTAGTTATCAGTGACAGACTAAAGTACACGGCAGCTTAACTGACAAGAAAATGTCCTTTTGGGCATAATATAGCATACAGATCTTTGACTTTTTAGCATGCAGTGTCCAGATGGTACTTTTTTGCTTCACGTTGTGATCAGGAAGCAGAAAGGCCATTTCGGAAACAGTGGCAGTGAAAGCCAGCATAGATCAGAGGCACACGAGGCCGCCTGAATGTACGAGGATGTATCGTATCATTGCAGGTAATCCTCACATGAGGGTACATACGGTAGGAAGGATATTTTCTAAAGCTATTTGTTGGAGACACTATCAAGTGCACTTAGAGCAGCGGTTTGTGTAGCTGATTGGAAACCTACCCCGCTGCTGATGAATGCCCGTTAAGACAAGCAACATTTTATTTACAAGATGTAAAGAAAAATGATTGCCGAATAATAAAATGTTCCACTGAATTCCAGCATGCTATATTAACTTAGGAATGCTATTGTATATTAAAAAGTTATGCCCTCTTCATTTTTTCCCGCAGTCCTTACTTTAGAGATGTGCACAATGCGCCCCCCCCCCCCCACCCTACAGGAAAGATAATCTTTCTTCTTCAGCGCAGCACAAATCCTGCGGCTAACTCCCCTTGTGAACCTGAGTGGTATTGACATGGGGGTGTAGAGTCAGGCAAAAAACCAGGCATCTTCTGATGAAACACATAAACTACACACATTCAAGAACAAAACAAAAATCTTCTAAAAGCCTGTGTGTAAGATAAGACTGCCTTGGGGGCAGCTCGAACTTGCGGTCTTGGCCATTTACGAAGGATTTTACAGAGCCATCTATTACAGTATTCAACAAAAAGAAGTACTTCAAAAAGCTTCTCTTTTTTTCAGTTGGAAGTACAATAATTTGTAAGTCAAAATTTGGAAGTGTTCCCAGTTTTTGGCAGTAAAATGATAATACTGGGCATATCATTTTAAAGTGGAATCTCATGGAAGTTAATTCAGACGACAAGGTCACTTTTAGACATTTTTTCCCTTATGTTTTGGACTGAAAATAATTCCCAAATCCTATTATTTGAAGCAGGGGTACTTACCATAGCAATCCCTGCCTCCCCTGATACACATGCTACCTCTGAGATAGAGTGCCTTAAAAAAAACCCCTCACAAGAATATATACCATGAGCTTCAGAATTTTTTAAGCAAATGAAAGAAGAAGTTGTACACCAAGCAAACATGTAGTGTACCTTTGTACTTCTTGGTTTTAACGTGAACTTTTCAAAAGTGTGAGTTTTCTTCCTTTGTATAAAAACAACCAACTTAGAAGAAAAGGATGAAGAGGATGCTGGGCTCTTTCAACCGATAAAATGGAGCAGTAACTTCAGTAAAACTAAATTCAGTTTTGCCCCAATATTTCCTTGTCTTACACCTCAAGCTTGGGAAGTGATGGCCTGAACCTGTAAGTACTATTACATTATCATAATTAAAACACAAAACCAAGCCAAACAAACCCATCAACGTGTTTGTAGAGAATGGGAGGCTTATGGGAAATCCTGATTAAATTACTGCCACCAAAATAAAGTGGCAGGTGGGGCTCAGAGAGATCAACTTCTCTCTAGATAAGATTAAAACAACGCACACAGAACTGAGCTATCCATGAGAAGTATCACAGGTTTATTTGTATATTTTTTCATTTACCTTTAGAATAATTTGGTTTGAAAGTGCAAATCTCCAATATTTGAGTAAAGCCTCAAAGTCCATTTATACCAAGTTTTCCCTAACACCCTTTCCTCTATTTGTCTCACGTTTTCACTCACACATAAACCCCTTTCACATTCTATAAGCTGAACACTGTGATATACTATCAAAATGCATGCTACATTTATCTAGAACGAAGTATAAACATTTCCAGTGTGGGTACTTAAGATTCATTTGCTTGCCAAATGGCTTTGTCTCCTTCCTTGGTTATTGTCAGAAGGAAGCATTTTGATTCAAATGACTGGATTCCTCAAGCTCAGGTACTGCTGATAACGGGATTTATGACAAGCTAAAAAGCAAAAAGTGATCAGAGACCCTTTTTAAAATGCCATCATGCTGCTTACTTAAGGTATGAGTTAGAGGCCAGATTTAAGACCAAACGCACACATGGGCATGTAGGAGATTGCCTGGACCGCTATGCTTCGATACACATGCCAAACTCCCGCCAATTTAAAAGCAAATTTGCAAACCCACCTGAGAGCACAGTTTGTAGAGGAATATTAAAGATTTAAGAATCACCGCTATCTTCAAATAAATGCACGGGTTGTTTTTTTTTTCTGTGGAGGGCTATTCCTTTTTTTCTGTAGTGTCTGTTCTACTGAGTAACAAAGCAAAACAAAACAAAGTGAGCAAACAAATAGCAACAAAACCTTTATTCTTTAAATTGCTCCTAGCATTGTGCCTCTGCTAACTAGCTCCTACTTGCAGCCTCTGCTCTGTTTACTGTTGTTTGCTTTGTTTCTCTGGAAGCAGTTCGGTACATGACAGATAGAACAAAAAGAAGAAAAGTGAATTCAAAACGGCAAGAATCCGGCGTAGAGCCTATCTAATGGCCATCTGTATACATGCTTAAAGAAAGCGGAAAGGCACAGAACTAAATGACACTTTCCCCGATCTTTCCCTCTCTCTGCCATGTGTCATTTACGCATATGAATCCAATGCATCTCAGAGATGATTATCTGGCAGTGTCCTACTAATCTGCTCACCATTTATAGGACAGACAGGCACATTTTAAGCATATCAGCTCCTCTGTGAGTCTGAGTTAAACTGAAGCCATGAGAGATAGAAGACAAATACATTAAGCCAGTGCAATCCTAAAAGATGATAAAAGCTTTAAGTGATCCAGGAGAGCCCTAGAGCCTAAACTAGTGAACTTCAAAACAGTCTCTGTTAAAATAATGGAGCAAAATATCTGTTAAATTTTTTCTTCTTTTATTTTTTCCCATATTAATACACAATGTGAACACATTCAGTATATTTAACACAACAGTACAGATGGAAAGAATAACAACTGAAACTAATTCATTTTGATTTCTGCTTTACAAATAAGAGAAAGACTTGGTCTTCTCTGAAAGATTTATGAGGCTTCCCACCATAAAGGAGCCTGGATTACAGCTATGCTTACTTTATAAAATGAAATTCTGCCATTATAGGCAAGAGTTCATGGCTGTAATTATTTCAATGCACTTCCCAGTCAATGTGTCTTACACAGCTGAGCCAAACCCTCTCTTACATATGCAGGTCATTTCATAAGAAGTCTAAGAGCTTCAACAACTTTGTGTGACCTTGCATTGAATAACACTGGAAAATTGATTTGGCTCTAGTAATAAAAGACCGTCTGCATTATCTGCATTCTAATTATAATTAATATAACCAGGATAACTGCTGTATTATTTACGATTAGAGCTATGGTGAGCACAGTGTAATAATAATCTGCTACATAATTTTTTATTGATCTGATGGCTTTATTGCAGAAAAAACAAAATGCTACACTGCTGTACTACTAAAATTGCCTTTCTAGACATGTCTGTTTAGAGGAAGAATGTTCATTTAACATTTCTTTTATCTCATCAAATTCCCATAGATTTTAATATCAGGGAGAGTATGATGCTTGCTTGCTTGCTTGTTTTCCCTTTTTTTTTTTTTTTCCCTTGGCAAAAGGAAGACAAAATGGACTGATTAACGCACCCATAGTTTCCATTGTTCATTTCCTGGGAATCACTCATTCCTTGCTCTCTTTAGTAATTGCAACACATCTCATTAACAGAATTGGGCTGTACCCCAAGAATGTACAGGCCTCCATTTCAATAGAAAACTTATCATTCTACTAAAAAAAAAAAAAATTATTTCAAACTTAACAGAATTAATGTAATTTCTTCTCAAACTGCTAAGCCATCACTTATGAGGCTAACTCACTGTTTGTTCAATGATCTCACATTTGAAATCCTCTTCCTAAATTCTGGTGAAATGGAAATGAAGTGCTCTCAATTTGGCAAAACCAGCTGTAACCTGGTGTGTTTCAGGAAAACCTAAATATGCAGCGGGAAAGCTCAAGGCAGCATTTGTAGGAATGCAGTAAAAAAATCTGAAAATGAATGGATTTTGCAATTTCAGTATAAAATTCAGAAGCTGATGAGAAAAAATACGACAATGCTTTCCCAGAAAGCAATTACAAAGCTCCAAACTCTCTAATGCTAAAATAAGATTCCCTGTAAAGTTTGTTCTTTTCATAGTACGATACTTCCCTTATTTTCTGATCTTCACTTGATTGCAAGTGAAATAATGAATAACTTGTATAGATGAGCTCATTATTAGACTTCAGAGTTAACATTTACAAGTATGAATCTTGAGAGTTTTTTCTAAGAACTTTTTTCCAGTTGCATGAAGACAACATCAGAAATTAATTATAATGTAAGATAGAACAAATACCTATCATATATTTATAGGAAATTTATAGATATTCATGATTATGTATTATGTTATTAATAATAGGTGTGCTGATGTTATCATCTCTGAAAGCAAGATAAATTCTCACTTTCTTATTCTTTCCCTGCATGTTTTCATCTCTGCAGTGCTTCTGGGTGATGTTTTCATGTGTTTATAACAGCTTCCACACTCCTCCTTTATAGAGTTGATTGCATTTAAGCCCTGCTGATTCCTACCCAATTATGTTATCTTAATATATTATTTTATTGTCATTTTTAGAAAGAAAAACAATCAAACAAAATTCTTGCAGCTGCACAGGTATTTAGCTCTCATTTGTACTGCTCTCAAGAGTTATCAATTTAAATTCAGTGATTTGCCATTGAAACACAGGCTTGAAATAACTTGAAATAGCTCCCATTACTAAATCACATGATCATCCCACTAGCACAAGGTTTAAACGGAACACTTTTTTCCTCCCTAGGATCATCTGTGACTGCTCCATTTAGTGGTCTCTGCATTTTTTACTCTTCTAATTGCTCCATCTCCCCTAAGTCACAAAACCTCAAGCGTCCCTCCCACAGCGTGATGTACAGATGAATCTTTCCGTGATAAGCAGTAGATGTGATGTTCAGAAGGCCACCTTCTAGAGCAAGCATGCCAGAAAGCAAGCAGCTAACCACCCCAACGTCTTCAGGTGTGGATATAGCTGTCATCTCTGGATACAAACTATTTACATGTGAAGGAATGAAAACTAAAAATACTGCTGGAACTTGTTATTGCTTCAAAAAATTAATTTGGGATTGAGATCCCTGTTAAGTGTTGCTCCGTGTGTCTGCACGAAGGCTGGAGATACGTGCTTCACTGAAACATTCTATCTGAATGCAACTGAAGGAACTATATAGGTACTCTACAGATTGGTTTTCTGCATGAGCACCGCCTGTAGAGTGATGGTCTGTTTTATTTTCTTTTCCTTAGAAGATAAACATGCAAATGCACTTATACTGCTGTAAGAGGGACAAAGATGCCCAGTATGGTGGTACTTGGAAAAGCCTTTGTTCCCTGATCTTTCTTCAGTCTCAGCTGTGAAATGGCAAAATTCTGACAGGTACAAATGGGATGCTGGGAAGGACAGAGGTCCAAATCACGTCTAGACCTTGACACAGTCTGCCTTTTGGGCTAAATCACAGTTCCACTGATGCCAATTTAGATTTGCCTTCACCTGGCTTTGGCTAGATCTGCTCAGGGATGTCCATTCAGGTTGAGCACTGGTTTCAATGAATTTGGATGGATGAAAGAATGGCTAGATCTTGGCACCTGGGATTATTCCAGAGGACCCGTTATAGTATCTGCTTTTATTATACTCTAATCTACTTACACCAACATTTTGGGAGATTGTATGAATTATTCCTTCACTGAGAACATTTGGGTTTTTCTTTGCTTGAAACAGCTTTGTGAAGAAGGCAAGCAGAGTATCTTTGCCTATTTTTCTTATACTGAAACAAAACTGTCTTATGTCTTCAGAATGGAGAGATGCCAAAATTCCTTCTTTCTTCATACAATGTTCAGCTGATTGCTGTGGGATCTGTTTTCAAATGTCCTGAAGACTTTTTTTTTGTTATTATGTAATACCAAAAAAGGAATTACTGAATTATTTATTTTTATTACGTGTGGGCGTGGCCTATTATAAATAGAGGCTGGGCTTTTCCTGACACCTCAATTATTCCTATGCTCAGTGGATCCATTTATAAGAAATAACAGTTCTGTAAACTCATTCTGGCTCTGAAAGTCAAGCTGGGTTCTTTCTATATCACTCATCACTGACTATGGTGTTTCTGAGGACCAAATTAGGTCTTTTTTTAATGGCAGCTGTTGAAGGCATTCAATGCCCTCAGTAGGTTTGTACTGATATAGAGCTGCTTGGAATTTATTAAACTGTTCTGAGGAGGACACATATGAGTAAAATCCAGTTGACCCTTTCTTAGCTGAACTTAATTCTGCCGTACCATCAGAAATGAGAGAGCACACTTCTTTTTCCCCAGCAAAGCCTACAGATCTAATTGTGTAAGCAGATAATAAGCTGATCTATTGACCAGATAGATATTATTGTTAAAGCTGTTCTTCTGAGCAGAGCTATATATTAAACCTGTGAGAGCCTCACAAAACATATATTATCCCTAAATACGCCCAATGAAGCACAAATGCTTTATTTTGGCTACAGTAGCACCCCGAATTAAAATTTTCATGTATTTATTATATTTCTTAAGCATTACTTCTGAGGTTACAGCTTTACATAGATAAAGATACAATTTGGGAAACGCTAAAAACATTTTGGAAATCTTGGAATCATGGGAGAAATTAAATAAATTGAAAGGTTATCAACAGTAAAAATGTCTAGCTGTATTTTTAACCAGCCTGAAAAAAATTCAGCTGACAACTTAACTGAAACCAGTTAAACTCCTAAAGGTTTAGTCCACAGTAAATAGTGATTTTGCTTGACTATAGAGGAAATAGTAGAATAGAAAGATGAACAGATACTGAAAAAAATATATCATCTAAGAATCTTCAGTAAATATATCTGCTAATGCTACGTTTTCGAACTGTTTACCCTTGAAAGCCCCAGGCTTTTAGTTTATGTTTATTTAACCACAACCAATTCATTCTGAAAATAGTGCTTGAAATTTTGCTAAGGCCTTGTAAAATATGAGTCTCACTTCTCCCCATTCTTTCAGCGCGTGCAAAGGGGTGCCACTGTCAGGCTACAATGGGGATATATTCTATGTGTTACAAGAGAGAGATACTGCAAAATCCTTCAAAATATGCACTGTTATTAAGAAAAGTTGACGGTGCAGCCCCATTATCCCAAGCCCTCCCACCTCAGTTTTAAACGTCATTGGACATTGCTGTTCAGAATATTTACTTCCACTAAAGAAGAGACAGTTCTGTATTTTTCTATGCCAAACAGAGAGGCTGCAAAAATAAAAATGCTGTGATGTCTCCTTGTAAGTGTAGCCTAAGGAAAAAAATGTTTCTGGACAGCAGCAGCAAGGTAAAAACACCTATTTTCTTCGGCCCCTTCACTTAGTTGATGGCTGAACTTCAAAGCCTACTTTTGGACTATTTAAAATGCTAATATGATTAATAACAAGGAATTACTTTTTTACACCAAACTACACAAGGAAATTAAATTAAAAAAACTCCTATGCTAATGCACTGCAAAGGTTGCAGTTACAAATCACAGATCTGTTCATGGATATTTCATGAGCAGAAAAAAGGCTAAATTTGTCAGATAAATTATTCATTGTGAATTATTTGCTCAGCTCTACACTTTGCATGAGTACTGTATTTATAAATTTAACAGGGATTCTGGTGGTACCTTGGAAAGAAGCACAGTGCAAATTCTGCATATTCCTCTGCAATTTCCAATTTGTCTCACCGTATGTGTTCTGCGGGTGAAATTCAACCCTCCCACACAATAGCTGGTTACTGAGGCTTTCCACGCTGCTTTGAAACCCACCCACCCCCCCCACGCTCTCCTCCCAAAAGCAGGCCGGACTAGCAGCCTCAGGAGCCTTCCCTCCCCTAGGGCGGGGGTGAAAGCCACCTGATCTGGGCAAAGAAGGGGGTACCAGCAAATTTTTAAAAAGGCGTGAGGCTAATCTTGCTGTTGGGGGTCGTTTGCGGCACCGGAGGGCAGCTGGCTACGCCAGGCGGCGGAGCGGGACAGAGGTGTGCGAAGTCGGCCTGGCTGGCTGCTGTCCTCGCCCCACAGCCTCCCCAAAAGGTGTGTGAACACTTTGCTTGGCGGAAAAGCACCCCCCGACTACTGCTTGTTTAAGCTCATGACAACCTTGCTCTTCAGCATATTTTACCAAAAAAGACATGTTAAGTCCTGTTGATTCTGATGAAGCAAAATGAGAGATTTGATGTTAAGATGGCAGAGGAAACCTGAAAATCATGACCGCACAACATAGTGTCTCCGCCAGCAAATGACTCCAGAGAGGGGAGAAAAATCCCTCCAAACAAATATGCCAACATGAGCATTAAATGACAAAATGAACCAAAACCCAAACTGTTTCTGTCACACACCAGGTCAAATCTCTTAAATATCTTAAAACAAGTGGAACACCATCGGTATTGCTTTACAGGTGAAAATTTAAAAATGTATAACACCTAATTGTACATGACCGGCATGAGCAGAATTTTTAATGAAGGGCAGATAGTGCTTTTAGGGCTAGCTAAACATTTTCTGCTTTGGCAGGGATGCAGAGCCAAAGCAGGGAGATGATTTGGCAGTATATTGACTGCACACTTTCATCCTCTCCACTGCTTAAGTTCTAGCAGAAGTAACTTGAACAGGACTAAAGTTTAATACACTAAGGCTTACACAGAAGGTATTATTTTCTCTTTGACAGGGTCCAGTGCTATTTTTACGCTGTTTGATAGAGAGCCGCTGTTAGGCCTCGGGGAAGGAATAGCGATTCTTTAAGTAGGGCTTGCCTAACAGCAGCTTCCTCCCTCCTGCCACTTCAGCCACCTTCTCCGATATAGGAAACGCCTGTCTCTCCTTTTTCTTTAAAAAATACATGTCGTTAACTATCTCTTCGGTATTCTGCCTGACAAACCCCAGCTTGTTTGTGCAGGACACCTAACTCCGACACCAGCCGCTCTGTTTGTTAGTCCCTTCCTCCCCACTCCAGCGCCCAGCCTCCCTGCCTCCTCAATCACATGTGTTGTTTCTCATTTAAATGAACAGTTGGATTCTTTTATTTCTTACAAGTGCTGGATTCGCCTTATCGCCCTCATTCCTTTGGGGGTTGCCAATTGGTTTTATCCACGGATGTATCATTTCTCATGCTTCCCTTTTTTCTTACAAAGAGAAAGAACCACTTCGTCAACAAGCCTCTCTGGAGTGGAAGATTAAAAACCTAGACATCACCTACCTTGCAGCGCTACTCCCAACTGGGTTGTGTAAAACTCAATTAAACTTGTCCCCATTGAATACTGCATTACAGTACATTAAACAGAAAATTCTTCAAGCGTGATGACAAAGCTTGAAACCTTGCCTCAAAGCTGTTCCTTGTAGCTTTCTTTAACATTTCAGTCTTTATGGTGCAAGTCTCCCGTTGACACAACTTTAGTCCAGCTATGAAAAATCACAGAGCCCCACAGGGATTAAAAGAGAAAGAGGAGGAGGAAAAAAATAGGAAAAAAATAAAAAGAAAACCCTGTCAAAGCCAGTCTTGGCACTTTCCTTAGTGCATCTATTGAAACTATATCACCAGCAGACTAGAACCTGAGAAGTAATAGAGAGACCTATGCACCATCTGACAATTTAGAATAACACTATGTTCGCTGTGTTTGGTTGCCTTTATGCATTTTCTTTTCTCCAAGAGAAACAGCTATTCACAATCTCCCCTGGTTAAAAAATTTACATAATGCCTTAAGATTGGACCAAAATATGAATTAAGAAAGGGTACAACTCTGAAAAAAAAAAAAAAAAAAAGTCAAGCCAAGAATTACAACCTCCTCCCAAATCCAAATGTCAGTGCTTTCCGAGGAAGTATGCATTAAGGTCCAAATACAGAGCTGTACCTCATTGTGATGTAAATGAAATACCAAACACCTTCTGCTAATATTTCAAGTATTAGTTTCTTCTCTTTATGAAACAATGATGACAAGTCTACATCAAATTTGTTTCTACCTGAGTTCACACTACCTCTCCAACTAACAACTGGAAAGATTTCGAATTCTAAGCAACTCAGAGTGAGTTGTCGATGGAATAATAAAGTATTTTACACTAAAATCTCTCACAGGAAGAGTTATGTATACTGAAAAATAAAAAAAAGAGGGCATAAAATATATTCAGAAAAATTCCCACTTTTATTACATAAACCTAATGAGATATAGCTCATTAGCGTTACATGTCAGCACCTCCAACTCCAAGTATGTACAAGAGTTATCAAAAGCCTGGCTGACTGAGTAGTAACATTTCAACAATCCATCAGTATACTTCCAAATAATCCTTTATTCTCTTCTCTCTTTATAGTGATAGCTGTAAAGAGACATGCTGAGCATCCAAATCTTTCCTAAATAATATGGCTTGAAATGTTTACTTCTTACCTCCTGCCTTAAAAGGATGCATACTGTTGCTGTACGTTACAAAGCATTTTAAAAACACTTCCACTCAAGAAAAAAATTCCGTCATTTCAGCCACGAATGCTGTAACTCTTGCATTCACTGTTTGGGCTGCTCAGACATGAAGAGTACTATAGCATACTTTCTTTTTCTTGTGTACTATTATTTTAGTTTATACAAAATATTCTGAGTAGATAATACAGAAAGATTTTGAAGATGCAATATGCATGCTATTGCTCTGCAAAGCTTATTTATTAGTCCAGCTATGTGTAGTTAAGTGCTAGATTATCACACATAGACCACTATGTAAGCTCTGAAAAGGAGAGAATGATGCATCCCATTTTCAAAAGGGAGCAAAGGCGAATGTAATTAAGCAACCCACATATTATCAAAACGCTGGGACTCAATTACTTCTGGCAGTTCCTTTTCATCTCCTGAACTCTATGTGAAGTCCTGCGTGGCTTCTCTCTGGTGTTTTAATTTGCCAAAGAGCCCTGCTGGTAAAGCAATATTTAGGATCTATGATGAAGGGATGATAGCAGACTTGTAAGTCCCTGTTGATGATTTACTCTGTCTGGTGACAATTTTTTCCATCCCTGGAGGGCAGAGTTCAGTATCTTTAGGTACTTACAATTATGATATGGTATGCATGCTAGAATGGACTACTCAGAGACTTGGTTCATCCTTTTTTGGACATTTCCTCTGTGCACCTGAATTTCTGCAGAGCAGGAAAACCAGGAAAGAAATGAGAACAACAAATGAGGAAAATTATGGGATGACTCTGTTCCACCACATCAGTTTTGTACTGGTAGATGCCAATGAAGATAACTGACTGTGATGCAGAAAAAGACAATGCACCAACCAAATGCTATATACTGAAAATATTTGAAATGCCTCAAAGCATTAACAGCTGTGTTAAAGATATAGTCTAAGTGGTTCAGTGCTATGGGACAAAGTTTTCCATTGAAACAACAGTTATGTCAAGATAAAGCAAAATAATATAGTAACACTACAAGAATAGTTATTTTAAAACTCTAAGTCGTCTCTAACAATATAAAGCAAAGCAAGACTGTTTCCTAAGTAAAACTGAATTGTTTTTCCTCAGAGTAGTTTTTTTCTTCTTTTTGTGTCTCCATTTATAGTATTATTCTCAAAACTCTTCAGCTTAACAAATATTAACCCGTTTTTATCAGAGGTGGCATTTGAAAATAAAAAATTGGAAAAGGAACAATTTTTTATCATGCTCAGCTAGGCATATGCACCTACAAGCTAATTTTGGGGTCTGGAGCTAATGAATTAATTGCAGTATGAATCACAGGCAACCTTTTACTGGGATCAGACAAGTTGTTACTATGTAGAAGTGACACAGTTTGATAAATCAGGTGTTTGATTCGTGGCACACAGCTAAAATCTGATCGGACCATTTCCAAAACACAGAATTAGATTCACATTTACTGTTAAGGACTGCAGGCTGTTTCTTTTTCCCCAGTAGCCAGTGCTATTAGTAATAGTGGCTGGAGTCTGCCAATTGCAAATGCAAATTGACTCAACTTTTCTCAACAAAGAAAGAAGGTAAAGAAACTAACTAAAAACAAAGAATGCTGCCAGATATTAATGGTAGACAGTCAGGCTAATGTGCTCAAAGGAAACCTCAGCTAATCAGCTCTTATTGATTCTTCTATAACACTAATGTCCCAGAGACAACACAAGGGATGTCATACAGCCATACAAGACTGACACAAAAAAATAGCAGTCCCAAACTTATGAATTTCCTTCAATACATCAGCTTAAGGACGAACTCTTAGATAGCCTGTGTACTGGTTTAACAGCTGAAAAGAACCCCATATCAAGAAAATGCTCTTGTTAAGGAAAGTACTTCTCAATAGGTGCCCTTGGAAATTTCTCTGACTCAGGAACTGAATTCTCTCAGTACAATTAGGCCTTTGAGTATTCAACTGTTCACGCTTAGAGTTTGCAATAATTAGTAATACACAACAAAAATCCAAGTGCTAACACTAGGATCACTTTGCTGTTTTTAAAAAGAAGGTCATATATCAGTTCATCACTTTTTTGCAATCTTCTAGCTGAATATATTAAAGGGCTTTTTTAGCTGTAATTGATCTGAAATTAATTTTTTCTGCTTAGTGTCACTTAGGAGCATTTTTATAAAGGAGAGGAATATTGTTTTGGAAAGAACAAATTTTATGATGCTGTGGATCAGTTCTTAAATATGTCAAAAAAATCCAAGTTGTTCAATGTCCAAAGTTAATCCATTCGTTATGTTATGTCCTAGATCATAAAATTAACATCAAACCAAAGAAACAGAATGCAGAATGTTGTTACTTTTACATACATTTCTATAGGACAAAATGAAGAGAAAATAAATAACGAATTATAGGAAGTGTATCAGGAAAACAGAGCAGAACCACACTTATATAAAGCTGATGATCGTATCGTGGCAAGCCAGAAAATTGTCATGTTTCATGCGTTATGGTGCAGTGGATGTAACTGAGAAATAGCTTGTGAGTACAAATCCAGCATTCTCTCTTTGACTTACTGCAAAGCTTATGACATTTAAGGATTTACATAGAAAGTACATGGAAAGAGAAAGAACTGTATTTAATGAGTTGATCTCAGCAGATCTTCTGGGAGAGTGCAAAGGGCCAAAAGTGGCTTCCATGAAAGCAACAAAAATGGTTCATTCTTTAAACCATTATTAAAATTTCAACTTTTTCCCTAACTTAGCTAGTTAAACTCAAATAAAATAGATAATACTTTGCATCACAAAACAAGCTTTCTTAGTCAACTGCTTCTGGACCACTGGTCCACGGAAGACTCTCAGGACGGGTTTCTGAACGTATAGCCAATGCTTGTTTAGCCCTAATTAATTCCTACTTTAGGAGGGAAGGGAAGATAAAAGTCTTGAAGTCATACTTCAGGCTACACTTTCCACCGAAACAAGCCACTGAAAAATATCATTGTTTGTGATTTTATACTTCATTTGCTCCAATGATAAATATAATTTAATTGAACCTTAATCATAAAACTGGCTTAGCCTTAGCAATCTGTCAGTCTTATTTTAAATTTTCATTTAATTGTAACTTGCAAAAGGCATTTAAACCTCACATAATTTAAATCCATTAAAATGCACGTGCAGACACCATAAAAGTGAGCCTGTACACATTTAAAAGAACGGCTTATTAATAGAAGTTGCACAGTGATCACTTCACGCCATTTCTCTAATTTGCTACTGTAAAACAGTTCCTTTTCATCTCATGCTTTAAGTTCAGTCGCCCATCTTATAATATCAACAAACACTTTGGCTGTCCCAAGACAGGGTTGTCTCCCCTGTCTCAGATGCTTCCATTCCTACGTACCTGAACATTAGTTTCAGCTAACACACCAACCACAATACTTCGTCTTAGGTTCTGAGTTGAAGGTTAGGGCATATCAGTCAATTCCCATCAACCCACTGATCCTTGGTTTTCTCAAAAATGTCTTTCATTTGTTCAGATCTTGAATAATTTGTGCACTGTCCTTACTGTTCAATACACTTCTACCACTTTATTTTTATATATCCAATTGAAAAAGCAAATTTTCAATTTGTGCATGTTTCTACATCACCGCTGTTACAAAGAAGAATTCTCCATTCACCAAAATAATGTTGTAGAGCCCAGTATGTATTATCTGACTGTGCACTTGTATTTTTTATATAAGAAGTTACAATGTTACTAAATCCATCTGATTAAGTCTGAATACACCTCTCTCCTAGTGTTTCCAATACAATCTAACTTTTTCAATATTTTCACATTTCTTTGCGCTCCCTAAAATGTATATTTTTCCCTGTGTCATCTTCTACTTTCACCACTTTACTGCAAAACTAGCATTCTTCTCCAATTTATAAAGCTAATGCTACCACTTTTCTCAAACCTTAACAATGTTAGCTAGGACTTATTCTATCTTCTAAACTCGTTTTCAAGTGATATTTCCTCTCGATGTTTATTAACCTGTGAAAGTATAACTGTTCAGAATAGCTGGAGTTGCTTATGCAGAAGTATATATTGCGGGCAGGAAGAGATTTCAGAACCTTCTGAGGCTTGAATAAATCACTAACTGAGGCCTGAGCTGTTTGGTTTTTTTTAATAAATACATATATATGCACATATGCATGCGTATATGCCTGTATACTACTATATTATCATGGGAAATTATCTTACAGGCAGTTTTTGCTCCAGCAACAACCCTTGGTGCTGCATGCCACTGACCGATTCGGTCATGTGCATCACTCTCAGTTACAGAACATCTCTACTAAATCTGCTTCAACATCGTAGCTAGCTTCAAATATCACAATTCAGGCACACTCTAGCATAGATGTCTGTTTGTCAGCGTCACATTGCCCCAACATGCCCTGACACAATGAAACTGAAACAAGAAAGAAAAGAAAAAATCAAATCTGAAACAGCTTTTTTACTTTTTTCTCTTCTTTTTGTAACACCAAAAGAAATTACATTTTAAGGAAGCTGCTAGGCTCTCTCCTTGTCTTCAGTAACAGGGGTTCATTCCTTAAATATTAAACACACGCCGAAGCAGACTGGAACTTCTCCATACTTTCTTCAGTTCTCTTCAGAGAAGACTACAATGGTGGGAAGGCTGAGTGGTGCCCCAGCACTGGTGAGAAGGGCAGCTGCAGGCAGTGGGAGCATCCTGCCTCATTTGCAAGGGGGGCTGCAACAAGGGACTCCCGCAAGTTGCGCTATGCTGCAGTTCGTTCCCTAACCTCCACCTTCCCTTCTATCCCATTCCACTATACACATTTCATAACCTGATCCAAATAACAGGGTGCAATTGCTATTGCATTAGGAAAAATGGATATGGTCTGCACTGCTGGCCTCAGCGCCACGGTGCCCTGCTGTGAAGTCGTGCTCCTTGTGGCCTCTGTCTGCAGTAGGGAGCAGTGCTGGAATGCCGTGGGAGAAGGAGAGAAATGCGGACATTCATCTTTGGATCAGAGAGTACACAGATTGACCCCCAGGATCAATAGAGAGGTCAGGATTCAGTCACATATGATCTCTGGCTACAGCTCTTAGGTAATTTCTGGAAGGCAATGGAGGGAGATGTACGTATGGGTACGACTGAGGGTTACATCTTGATCCCAATTCTGTTTAAGGAAACCTAGATGCCAGAAGAGCTTTTTCAATTGCCTTCACCTCTGAATCCATTTTCCTGAGCATAAAACAAATCTCAGTGTCCTTGCTATTGCAACAGGACCTATCCATTTCTTTTAACATACACATTGCTTTTATACGTCTCCAATGTCAAGAAGTCTCTTTAAGCTCCTAAATTAACAATGAGAACAAAAATTAGATTGCTTTTAAAAGTAACACAGATTCTAAGTATCATCAATAAATAAATTAGGCAGGGTCCAAAATACGGCTGGGCATTTGAGAAGAGAGAACTGCTGGCTGTGCCATTGCCTGTGCAAGCAAGCACAGCAATCACCTGCTGGAGCCTCCAGAGTGACAAGAATATGAGCTTAGGGACCTAATAATGAATCACTGGCTTGCAGGTCAATTAAGTGGTCAAGAGACACTTGAATTCCACCCGTTGTGCCATAATAACAGCTTTGTTTGTAAGCAGCTAGAGACAAAACGCACTGAGCATTCCAGGTGGTCCAGCTCTACAGCCCACATGGACATCATGGCTGCATGCCACACAGGTTTTCCTGGGAGCTTGGCACGTTGAATGCTATGAAAGTGTCTTCCCTGAATTATTACCATCAGGCTTAATCCATTTAGAGGTAAGGGGCACAGAAATCTCACACCACACTCAGTTATACACAGAACCACCTCCACTGGGGAAAGAATAAATTTCTGTATTTTTTTTAGCTTTGGCTTTTATATGGCACACCATTAGTTTGTCTTGTATCACAAATACAATGTCGGTGTATTTGACAGGAGTCACTATAAAACAGGCTGGAGATTAATCCAGCCTTGTTTCTTTCCATAGAGATGTTTTATACTCAGTACCAATGGAGCTGCCTGAAAAGAATGACCAATGTTTGATTTTAGGCTTCTAGGTCATGGTTTCACCTTGACAACAGCTCTTTCATCTCAAGCAGTAACATTTGCCAGGATCCCTAAGGTGTTTTCATTTTTGTCAAGAAGTGTAGGAAAAAAAAAACAGTATGAAAAAAATGATAAATCTTAATTCACAAGCTGCAGGACTATCTCTGTGTCTCCAGCACAAAACTTCAAATCCAATCCAGGACCTGGATGTGTATTAGAAGGCTGCAGATTTAAACCTTGTCCACCATGATCAAACTGGATTTATGGAGCATCATAACTCTCCAGACACCATCCAGCAGCTTATTAATTTAATAGACTCCTGTCCATTCCATGATGTTCCTGCCCTGACAGTCTCTCAAGATAAGGGGAAAGCCTTTTGACAGGACAGAGTGCATATATATTTTCTTGTGTTTTCTTGTGGATGGGGCTGTCGACAACTTGAAATGTGTGGCTCAGCAAATTTGGGGGCTGCTTTTCTTCCCTTTTGCTTTGCAGGGAAGATGACAGAGGTAACGCTACCATGAGCCACAGGGGTCACAAGGTTTACTGCAGTCCTCAATATTTATTTAGCATAATGGATTGAAAAAAAAAAAAAAAGAAAAAGAAAATAAAACACATTTAGCATCTATGTCATATCCTGAAAATAGTGACAACGTTTTTTCTTAAAATGATTTCTAAATGTCTGATTCTACTGAGTTGACTTAGAAAAATGAGGGACAAATACATATCTTGAAAAAAAAATCTTTGCATGATGTTTGCATTTATTTTTGACAGTGGTCTGAGTGGCTGAAGCAATATTTCTTTTCACATGGTCCCAGTGTGAAGTACAGACTGGGCTTCTTTTCCATCCTGAACATGTTCTCATAACTGAGTGTTAGACTCAGTTTACAGCATTTTATAGCTTCAGTCCAAAGTATATAATTCTGTGCAAATCATGTCAGTATTCTGCCTCTCTCCTTGCCTCCTCAAATGAAAAAGAATTCCAATTTCAAACTATGAAATAAACCACACAATAAGTGACAAAAAGAACACAAGGAAAAAACCCAAACCAACGTACATATGAGAACAACCTAAAAATATCACTTGGCTGCTATGGAAAAGAAATGCACTAATAATGAACCAAAGCATTTTCATATTGAAAGTGGAAATACAGCTGTACCCCTGCATCTCTTGTCATCTTCCCTTTATCATCTACATGCTTAGAATTTAGAGGGCATGTAATAATTCACTGTATGCTATTATATGCAGAGTATACTAATTCCATAAAGGTGCATAAAATAACCTTTTTCTTATAGATAATTAAGACCATATACAAGGCCATGACCTCTAAACTCCCTAAAGCAGGTAATCCCCCATTGGATCTATTTGCATAGGTAAAAAATAAAAAAGTAAAAAAGTACAATCCTACTTTTTGAGTTCTTTGAAGCTGAATTGTGTCTGAATGAAGACCACAACACTGTGTCCGCCATCAGCAAGCAATAAAAATCACTAGTCATGGGGACAAAATATTTTCTCTCCTTCTGTGGCCAGGGAGGAAAGTAGCAAAACTGATTGGCAATAGTTTCATTTGCAACAGTGTCATTAGGCATCCTCTCTTCCCAGCACCCCTGCAAAACCAAGGGTGAATGGTGCCGTCTACCTGCCCCCCAATCATGTCTTTATGTCTGTATCCATGAAACTTTCTTCAAATGACTGCAAAGGTATATTGCCCTTGTAGAGATATTATTTTATGTAAGCATTATACACACAATCATACTTCTCCTGAGAAATATTTTAAAATTTTTCAGTGTTGTGGAAAAAGAAATGTAAACCCATTTTTGCCACAGACCTTTGATATTAGGATAAGCATCACATGCATTTTGTTAAAAACTCAGATTTTTTTGTCAGTGGATATAAAGAAAGAACAAAAACCTGCAGCACCACCAAAGGCTTCAGCACATTGTTTAGCTAACGGAGGCATCCAGAGGGACAGCGGATACTGCAGTTTGCTGACTGTCCACACGGAACAGACTAAGTAAATTCACTCAATTTGCTTTTAATAGTATGTGGAAAGAAGTCCCTTGCAATCTAAAATATATGCCCCAAGTTAACCTTTGGCCTATTAAACAACTTGTTCTCTGACCCAAAACAAAATATACTCGTATTCTAATGCAGCAGTGTTTAAACTCCTTATGATGGTTGACCTGTGTCTCATTAGGGTCTCTGATGTTATGTGGCTGTGGTGCAATGTACCATTACATTGCCTGAAGTTGCAGGGAAAAAAAAGGCATTTGCTAGCTGAAAGCTCATTTGCTGGGGAAAACATGGTATCAAGGATCTCACAGAACAATTAAGAAAAGTAATCCTCTGTCACTAAAGAAAAAAGCACCCCTCTGTCCCGACAACTGACATTTCCTAGATGTTAAAGAATAGACTGTTTAAATCAGCAAAATTAACTAAAAATTGCCATCAATTCTTACTCGTAATTTCATGTAACCTCTTGTGTCTTCAATGCATGACACATACATCACCTAAATAACTCATCCCAGTACCAGTGAAGTAAGTAAACAATTATACATTTACTGCCTCATTTTAAATCAATCACTGGGCAGCGCAACCAGGGGTGGCATTGCTTCCAGGCCCGACTTCTGCTCTGCCCTCTCCTGTGTGCTGCCTCTCCTCGAGTTTCTATTTATAAATTAGCTACATGACACAGTTTCAGTGTGGGCAGCTGTCATTTTAACTAATCTCATCCTGTAAATCCACCCTAGCAGGCTTGTTCTCTATTGTGATTGGAGAATAGACTTTTTTGGGCAGCTTTCAAAAGCAGCATCTGTTTGAGCAAGCACCCATCCCTTAGCTGTGCGGAGAAGCACTCCCCTGAATCTGCCCCCCTTCTTTCCCCGGTTTTGTGTTCACCAAAAGAAAATGACAATTCTCGGATCTTACCCTTAGGCAACATCCTCCCTAGCCAGGATTTTGTTATAATTGCTCAGTGGGCACTGACTGCGATTTCACTTGCGGAGGGATGGAGGCTTTTTATGGCATTGATATCATGTGTCCGTACCACTGGGACAATTAACAGGACCATCCTGTGGAATTACTTACTAAGATGTCATGCGGTGCCTGTGGAACCGCGCTGGGGCGAGGATGGGTTTTTTCTCCTCTCGCACCCTCTCAGAAATAACGAAGGGCATAAACTACTCAGTGAGGCCAGGCAGAGGAGGAAATAGCATCAGTAAATCACTAATGGAAATGCAAAACCAAACACTGCCTCACGCGAAATGAGATGACAGGCAGCTCCAGAAGCGTGTGAGCTGCTGCGGAGGCCGGCTCCGTTTTGGCATCCGACCCTGACCCTGTCCTGCCGCCCCGTCCCCCAGCACCTGGCCCTCTCCCTCCAAGCCGTAGCCTGAAACACAGCCATTTTCTGATTTGGGGTTTGCAGCAGAAGACGTGCGCCCCGCAGCTGCCACCTGTCCAGGCAGCGTGCTCGGTGGCACGCAACGCAACCCAACCGGCCCAGACACACGTTAAACATGTTGGTTTTCCTGCACAGAGTTATCCTGTGGTGCTCTGCAATCAATTACTGTTATACCACCATCATTAATAATTTTCTTAATGAAAATGATTCTGTTGATCTCCGTTGTATTTTAATTATCAGAGTTAAGCATAATTACACTGCAGCTCTGAGCTGGCATGTAGACTCCTTTAGGGCGCAATTTTGTTTTAACACACTGATAATGTAATTTTACATTGTGTCAGTTGTTTAGTTATTATCCAGTCGTACAATTCCGCTGTATTCCTGATAACAGATAATAACCTTAGCACCTCCTATATCCTGAAGTCATTTAAAAAGCAATATTGGAATTTCACAACTAGCTAACTTAATCGCCTTATGATTTTATAATTCCCACAGCTAAATATTTGTACAGACACCCTGTTTTAACAATGCCACTAAACATACGGTATCCATACATTTCACATAAATGGCTTAAATAATATCTAGAAAAATGTCTGTTACATGAACATGGTTTTCAGTCTGTGCAACTGTCTTTTCTACACCTATTCTATTTTACTTAACCGCAATTAAATTTTAAAAACCCTTACAGTCCCAGTGGAAGACTTGCAGTTAATACTCCAGCCCCTTCCTAGGTTGTGGGGAGGCTCCTACCTCCGGTCTTAGAGATTTACCAGGTCTGCCCCACAACTCTGTTACGCACGAATGCTTCTCAAGTACACTATGTTGCGATGAACATACAGTTCATGCATTAAGACTTCACACCAATTTATCTTGCTTGAATTACTGAAACTCTGTAGCTGTTTTTTGGAAAGAACATATTTATTACTAGATAAAGTACAATTCCTAATATCTGTCCCTAAAATTTCAGTTACTGTTTCTAGGACATCTCTTTAATTTTGGAAGAGGCTATTTTTGAAACATGAGAGAAGTTCGACATAAATATTAAAACAAAAAGAGCATGTATTTTAAATGTAATTACAGTTGTAAAAGTTTCCTTTCAAAAAACCAGAATGGGATAATGGCACATGCCATGAGTAGCCAGCTTGTATCAGAGCTTATAAAAAGGAATACTAATGGACTGCTTGTCTCTTTTCTAATTTGTCCTAATATTGGGGAAATGTAGTAATAAAAAATACAGATAGAAAAAAGTGATCCTGGGACTAAATAGAATTAATTTCAAATACTGAATAATTATTTCATAGCTCTTCACTCTGAATGTACTCTGATGTACAATTTTAAATAACTGGTTTCTTAATCTAAAAATGTATATAGATGAATTGTGATTCCACTGTAATAACTTAGCAATATAATTGCATATATTTACATCATATATACACACACATATGTGTGCAGACACACACTTTTTGTGTTTGCTTGCCCAGGGAAGATATTTTATGGAGAGTTTTGAAGGCAAACAGGGAGTGAGCTATACAGCTCAGATTCATTTTCAATAGGAGCTACATGTCAGACTCCTCTCCCTGTGATTCTTGTGTGGGAATACATGGGCGACTGTGGTGCCCATAGCTTCTAGTGAACGGGAAGTCAGGCTGTCATTCCTATGCTCTCCTGAAAGATCTGCGGGAAATTCTGCTCTCAAAGATATCACTGTAATAAGGTAAAAGGAAATATGGCATGTGCTTCTGAGTCAGCAATTGATCGACCAGTACCATGTATTGCTAGCCAATTCTCAAACTTATTTTCCTCTTAGAAATGTGCCAATTTACTCCACTCATCTCATCTTGGGTATAGTAAGGAAAAGAGCTCCCAGGTGACCAAATCTGCTACATGTACAATTCCACACATTTGTTCAGCTAATTGCTTTCAGAAATAACAATGTATTGCTAAGCAAACTAACAAAATTATACACATGCAACTACAACATAACATCGAATTACAACTACATGCCAGCTGACACCGTTTCATTAGAAATAATGGCACTCCAGGAGACAGAAAGCTAACACAAATCAAGGCAATGTAATCTGGAGTGATGAGATACAAATTGAAGGAAGAAACATTATTCTATTTATTTATTTTACCATCTTCTATTTGACATTGTTTTGTGATCCAAGCCAATTAATCTTTCCAGTACAAAAATCCCAGCAGAGCTCAAGGCAAGTGTAGGTGCTTACTGAACGACAGAGCAGCCAACTTGAAGTGCAAAGAGATTAACAAAATGGAGTGAAGGTAAAGCATATCTACAACCTATTTCCTGTACTGGTTTAGTGAGGTGGCAGGTTTTTAACATGTGTTTATAAATTAGGGCTCAAATTTATCCTCAATTTTCATTCTAATATATATCTGTGGTGCAGATACCAGAATTCACTTTGAGCACTGTATGACTGTCTCACAATACCTTGTTAAGCAAGTAGTAAAATAACCAGCATCATCAGTGAAACAAAATCCAGCACATTTGAATGATGAGAGTAAGGTTTTAGGCTACTCAGACTGCACCAAACTGAAGAAAGCTTCTAGCATTTGAAAAAAAACCCCTGTATTTCAATAGATTCAATCAGACAGATAGCACTGAAACCATCTAATGAATTAGTTAATGTCTGTAAAGTACTTTGAAGATGAAAAGTCTTACTGGTATATATGTGCTAAGTATTATTATAATTACAGAAAAGAATGTAATACTTGGTAAGACATCATCCCGTGGGAATTTGCAGAACTATATTTTGGAGTTAAAGTAATTTCCCATTACATTGAAAAGCTGTTGCAGAAAAGTTTGCCTCTGAGTATTCACTACTATGACTAGCAAACTGCAGCTCTGAATTCACAAGAAAAACTCCACTATGTTACTCAGAGCACTTTGCAACTTATTTCACTTGGGCGGCAATCAGCAAGCTGCAAAGGGTGGGCAGCTCGACCCTTTTTAGATCTGAGCCCAGTTCTCTAATACTGCAGGTGTTTCAGGTTGCAGAATGAATATGTTGGCATTCTGTAATTATAATAGAAAGAATTTGTAAGACCCTGGTGTGCAACTCATTTTTAACATGCAAATTCCCTGTTTTCAGCGTTTCAGCTTTCAAAGGTTTGTGGCAGTTTAAAAGAAATCCTCTTATAAGTGTATAAATTGCAATGATTATAGGGACAAGTTGTAATTGTTTCTAGTAAGTTTTTAGGAGTCTTTGATGTTATGATTAGTGTTTTGTATGTTAATATATTGATACGGGTGCTTATTTGCCTGGATGCTTGTATGCTGAAATGGTCACTAGGTTGCCTCAGCAAACAAATCTTTGATCTCAGTAGGTCTGTTTGGTTAGAAATAAAACCTAAAAGAAATTAAACAAGAACAGTGCATGTTCTGAAGTATTTGCAAAGTGCTGAGATTGGTGATTGAAATACAAGGGAGGAAAGTCATAGTTTTGCAACCTGATCTTCAGGGGGAATGTCAAAACCAGCTACACTAAATAAGTTGTTCTTATTCCATGTATTCAAGTGGTTTGTTTGGGGTTTTGTGGTTTTTTGGTTTGGTTTTTTTTCTTTCTTTTTAACATATTGTAATGATACATAACAACACTTACAAAGCTTTCACAGGTCACTGTGACCAAACAGTGTGGTGCATAGTCCATTGCACTATGGACTGAACTCATGGCTCTTTGGGTTGGTTCAAGATGCAAGACAAAAGCCTTTGCATCTTGAATCAAAGTAGCTGTTAGATGCAGTAGGTTAGACAAAGCATGTTTGGGGATGTTCTTGTAAGAACTCACACTGACTTCAGCAAATCTGACAATTCACATAGAACAGAAACGATATGCATTGCTACTAGCCACTACATTCCAGTGAGGCATCATCACTTCACGCCACTACACAGAGACTGGGATGTCAGAGGAGACAACCCTGAAATCCAGTTCCAGTTATCTTCTGTTACCGAGCTGACATGTAGTCTTATCACAGTCCAATCAAGTTTGAGTTCTTCGTATAAAACCAGATTTCAGTTAGTAGTCTACAAGGTAATGTAACATGGAGAAATGCTATCCGCTATGTCCAATAAAATGCCAGAAACATTTGAGCTTCTTAAAGTGTATAGATTTTACTGATGTTTCCCAAGAAGCACTAACTCTCAGAGTGAAATGGATGGTACGTCTTATGCCAGCTGATATCCTTCTGTGTTATAAAGCATTTAGCATACTACAGCCACCACACTGAGTCTTTGTATCATTAAAAGAAAGGAGGGAAAAAAAAATAAAATAAAAGCAAAACCAGAGCAGGGTAAGAAAATGGAAATAAAACCTGTTCCACTTTAAGGGGAAACAAACTACTTCATTTTCCTATTATGCAATGGGTATATTTTTATCTCAGTACCTTGCAGAAGAAAGTAGAGAAAAAAAATCAGCTTGTGTTTACCTTTGCTGTACACAATGCAGTTGTTTTTGTTGTCTTCTACTCCTTGCCAAGTCACATCCAGCAACCACTTGGGGCCAGCAGTCAGTACCATAGGGACTGAAGCCTTTGTCTTCTGTAGGAAGGATGATAACAAACAGATGCCATTTGCTTGCCTTGATTAAAACTTGAATAATAATAGTAATGATCATTTTATTTGCAAACAACAAAATCTCCAAACCCATAAGCCAATGTCTTATTCCCCTGCCTCAGGATTTTTTTTAAGAAGGCACAAGCAGTAAGCTTTAGCTCTTGCATTGATTGAATGGTGAAACTATTACCAAGGATTTTTCCAAATGATATTGGATCAGATCTCCAAGATTAAGCAGATCTCTGGTGTCTAAGAATTATAAAGGGAATG
Organism: Phalacrocorax carbo; assembly: GCF_963921805.1. Lineage (NCBI taxonomy): Eukaryota > Metazoa > Chordata > Aves > Suliformes > Phalacrocoracidae > Phalacrocorax > Phalacrocorax carbo. The sequence goes on from NC_087514.1 coordinate 21,660,806, forward strand.
CAGATGACTTTCACAGCGAAGAGCCAAGTGTTTAGAAGTGAACTTTAGAAACATTGTACTTCATTATCAACGGGATCTCGCTATTTCCTGAAACAGACAGGAAAGAATTTAAAGAATTGGTATCCATTTCAAAGATCTGTCCTGGGTAACATTTGTATTATCATAGGAAATTGTTGTGAATGGATAATGGAATTTTTCCCCTTTTGCTAAGTGTTGATGTGTGATTTTACTATGTCTGAAATAATAATAATGCTAATGATTCACTGCACTTTGTCTCCGAAAAGACTATAAAAGGAGTTGTATTAATAAATTCAAAGGCACAAAAGTAAAGCATGACATCTATTGCACCTGAAAGGCATGCAGGCAAGGAGATGCACATTTAGCAAAACCACCTCCTGTGCATATTTCAGGTTCTATATTTAGAGAATTTGGTATTTGAGGAGATAAGGTAGAGGCTTCAAATTTATTAACGCTTTACTCCTTTTACTAATCAAATGGCAAAAACCCCATGGGTAATCCTGAGTTTGTCAGTACGTGACACTGAGATGCCACTTAGACTTCTATCATTCACAGTTTGTTTTCTCTATATCAAGCATAAAACCACAACAGAGAGCACAAAATACAACAGTCACCACATAACTTTTAATTTTATCTTTCTTTTTTTTTTTCTGGGATATAGTTCTAAGACATTCCAACCTTTTCTAAGAAAAATTGATTGTTTTTGTGTTCCACCAGTAATTCTCTAGCTGGCTCCATCTATGTTCTATTGTGATAATCCTGCATGATTAAGAGAGTTGAAATAAGATACAGAAAATCATATATTGATAGGGACATTGCAGATGTGCTGGCCACATTTATTATCTATGACTGTTCTAGAAATGTAGTGAGTTACCATGGAACATACTATATTCCCAAAATATACATGAAGTTATTTATTGAAAATAATATATTATTTAAAATATTTTATTTCTATAAGATTAAATTAATAATCTTATACAATATATATTTAATACAAATTATGATATATCAATATTTTAATAAAGATTATAGAATAAGATGTACTGAATGACACAGGCCTTCAAATTTTCAGTTTGGTTTTTTTGATCTGTTTATTCTCAAATATTGCTTTATGAAATATAGTATTTATTGCTTAATTTGCATTGTATATTTCACATTTTTCATACAAATGTTTATGCATAAGTCACACTTCTATATGTACTCCAGATTATTCACCTTCCAGAATTGTTGCAAAAAATAGATATAAATGAAGAATTAAATTAGTAAAAAGGAATGTAACAACTAGTGACAACAATCCTACCTAGCATAAAGATACTGCAGCCAGACACATGCAATGTCTCAATTACTAATACTGCTTTTTGTACAGGAAGTTGCAGAAAGTGTGTTTGCTTATATGAAGTATTACAGGAGTCAACCCAACTGCATGCATATGACATCTGAATTTAAATTCTGATTTCTAATTGGCCAGCAAACAAGACATTTTTTTTTAATTTCGTTAAGTTCATATATAAATTATCAAGAAATCAGATATTATCAACCATGAAATCAGTGTAAAGTATTTACATATGGACTGCACAGAAAATAATGATGTAAATGAGGCATGAACTGACAAAGATCTGCAAGAGATGAGATGAAAGGTAATCAAAGTATCATCTCTATAGTCTATTATAGAAAAGTCTGGACCTGAGTGTCATTTACACCAAAACAGCACTAAGGCTGCTATGGAAACGAGGAAGAGTAGCTATTCCTCACATAGTTGAGAATCACACCCATATTAAATACAAGCTTTAGCATGAATGTTAGCGACTGTGACTGCACAGCAATAGTGAAGCGGAGGACTAGGAGATGTTCCTACCACATGTTGCATTTCTCCAACTGCCATTTCAGTCAAGACTTTAACATGTTTTTTATGCTTATATGTGCTCTCGGTCTCTGGTAACCCCAAGTACAACCCAAAGACAGTCCAATATTATCCAGGTAGTGGACTTTTCCAAGCACACCATAAATGATTCAGACACCCAAACAAGTCTCTTAAGTTGGAGGCCAAGTTAAAAAACAAAACAAAATTCCATCTTTTAAGTGCAGAAGGGATCATTTATGCAATTTTCACAAGATCTAATTCCTGACATTTCATTGTGTCTCTCCCATCTGTAAGGGTATTATTTGCATTAAGGTGGTATCGAAAAGCCTCAAATAATACCAGGATATTTTTGTGCTGGGCAATAGTTTAATAGCTACATAGACAGGATCAAATAATATATCCTGGGAAAGGATTATACTTAACCACATAGTGCTGAGGAAGAAATGAGATGCAGAGATACCGTTTGACTTTCTCATGGAAATTATTTTCTCCTTTAGTAAGTGGTAGGCTTAGTCCCAGGCCACCGCCCCTGTTTCTTCTAGGCAATGAGAGGAGCCCAGGCTGGTGCCTCATGCCTTCTGAGGTGAAGCAGCAGCAGCAGCGGCAGGCAGACTGTGCACCAGCACTCAGTTCTCTTTGCCATCCCATTTACAGGGCCTTTTTGGAACTTAAAGAACTACATGGAGATCACTAAATTAGCTTCCCGTCTGACAGTAAAACTTGTAATCAGTTCAGCAGCTGTGAGTGGTCTTGAGGCTCTAGAGATAGGCTGGAGGAGGAACAGGGTGTTTCGTCTCACGGCTCTGTTAGCCCAGAAGAGCTGGTGGACACCTCAAAAGAATTTCCCACTCTCCCATAGCTCTGCTCCCAAGCCGCACAGATATGTAAATAAAGTTCTTTTAATATGAAAGCAAAACTTCACAAGGCCCTGGCTGCTTGTAAAGCTTGGCAGCTCCACTAAGGGAGACGGGCAATGGCTTCTCTTTGAAGTACCTCACAGGCATATTGTGTGAGCTGTAAGACGAGTCAGGATCACCGCAGCAGTTCTTGGGGTCTGGCATCCTGTGAGGTTCACATGGTCATAGGAGGTGCTCACCACCTGCAAAGGCTTGCTCTTGTTGTGCCTTATTGCATAGTAAGAATTGAAGCAAGCCTGCTGATTCAGGAAAGGCCATTTCCCTAAAATGGTTAAAATGAAAAGACCCCAGTCCAAGATAACAAGAAGCTATGGTTAAATCAGTCATGCCTTTATCACCTCAAGATTAGACTACTGCAATGCGCTATACCTGAGGCTACATTTTAAATCCATTTGAAAGCTGAAGCTGGTGCAGAATGCGGCAACCCGCCTGTAAAGCAGGATATCGTGCTTTGAGCGCATTACACCAGTGCTTTTTAATCTGCACTAAGTGTCTGTGGGTTTTAAGGCGCTGGTTACAACCTGTGAAGCCTGGGACCTGTCTATCTGAGATACCTAATTGAGACCTGCCAGGTCCTTCACCCCAACCGTACAACTACAGCTGAGATCCACCAAGGAACATGAAAAAGGGCTTTCTTGGCTTGACACAGAAGAAACTCTTGGCAGGGCAAAATGTTCTTCATGACAACTCTACCTTTGGGACACCAACCCGCTTGAAGTAAAGTATGTTCATGCTCTGACTCTCAAGAGTGTGCTATGAAAATTACCCTGTAATTCATAAGATGTATTTGTTGTACTATAACATTTAGTTGGTCATTCCCAAAATGGTGGTGGTGTGGGAGGTGTTAGCTACTTTATGCTATGTTTGTTCACTTGTTTGTTTTTACAGTGCTATTAGGAATACCTCTAGTTTAAGACAGGCACCTTTTTACAAAAAAGCTTCCTTGACACAGTAGCAACAATATTAGAGCTGCTTAAAAATAAGACTTCAAAAGCCAAACAAAATTTGACTTCTCCCTCCAAAGGAACTGCTACAAATTACTCAAAAGCTTACAAAACATCCTGCTTACTGCCTAAGTATAACCATAGGGAACTACTAACACAGGTGTCCTTAAATAGGGCCATACAAGAAGAACGTCACATTTTGGAAACAAGGACACATTAAGGAACCACAATATTGTTCGCTGCTCTATACTAGGTGTGTATTCTACACTATAGTAATTTTTACCTGAAAATGCAATTTCTGCTAATGTCTTCATGCCATAACTAGACAAATCTGACAAGGACAAACAGGGTCAAAACTGTGATCTCTCCGGGAACAATTAGAATCAGCTAATGAGGATGAAAGAGGTCAGGCAGACATTCACTTTTCACTAACCTTTGAAGCAACTGGACAAACAAGGGAGGTAACCCTCAGTAAGTGTTTATATTCAGTCAAGAGGTTAATGGAGATAAAAATAGCCATCACAGCAGGCCAAAAATAGTTTTGCACTCTCGCTAAAAGGAATCAGTGCTGACAAGTAACATTAGACGGGCTCTTCCCTCCAAAGATTTCTAACATATGATGTTTGTGGCCTGGCAGAAACTTGAGGAAACCCCCACACTGAAAGGAAATACAGTATGAGCAAGTCATCTGAAATTATGAAATTCTAATGTCAAATGCCTGATCACTGCTAGCTGTTCCCTAAAAAGCTGTGCCAGGGCAAGAAATAGGTACTGAGCTGATGTCAAGAAAGGTAAGTTGCTGTGACAGACCATCCTGGCATGGTGTTCAAAGAAGTGTTCAATATTATTTAAGGAGATGTACCGTTCATTGACAAATTACTACGTCTTTATCTTGCCTTTTTTTTTTCTTGAACTAGTACAGGGCTCTATAATGTCAAAGCTATTTCCTTAAAGGACTCTTACCAAAACAGGAAAGTTGCTAGAGACAAGATACTCAAAGGCTTTGCTTCTAATTGTATTTTGGTTCCCGCAAACAGATTTTCTTTCTAAATCTTCCAGAAAGTGAGAGTTCCCATAAAGGATACAGAAGATTACCAAAATGTCTTCATGCCCTTGAAGAAAGTTCTCACGCCCAATGGTGCAGTGTTACTTCATACAGCCAATTAAAAACAAGACTGTACTGGGAGGAGAACTGTAAATATACCCAGATGCCTTCAGATATGACTCTGGGATAGTAAAACACCAGTTAATACACCAGTGGAGGCTTCTACTTTGACATTCAATTTAAATTCAATTTGATTGTCACAGGCTTGATGTACCTTCTGACATGCTGAAACTGCAGAATGTCCCTTCTCGAGAGGTTAAGTTCATCTTTGTCAGCCACCATACTCAGTACAGCAAAACTTTGTAAGCTCATCAAATCACTTCAGCTGGGAAGACCTCCTAAGGTATCATCCTGGACCAAGGAATGGCAGAGATTTGCATAGTCTCAAACTATCCCTAATAAATAATATTTGTTCTAAGACGTTTTTGAATAAGAGGAGTGGTAACTCTATCACCTCACACTTACATTGACTGTCTTAATGTATTTCTGCATCATATAACTGATTACAAATTCTAAGACAAGCCTGTCCAAACAGTCCAGTGGACAGTTAAAGACCTTCATTTTGTTGTCGATTTGTGTGCATTCAGCTGGACTGTCTTTCAATTTCTGTAGCTTCCCTGAAATCTTTTATCTTTTTCCAAGGAGGATTCAGTCTTAGAAGAATATTTATCTCAAGGGCTTCTCTGGAAACCCCACCAGTCAAGGCCCGTGGCAGCACTTCACACTGCCACGACTTTCTTTGCTAGACATGCACAGGCAACTCCTCTCCACTGACACAAGATTCGAGATGTCAGGAGGTTTTTGGTGCCATGGTTCCATGCTGATGACAATCATCACCAAACAAAGCAAAGACACGGCAGTCTCCAGCCTATGAACACCTCCTCCAGTACTGTACAATTGCACCAGGATTTCCGTTTTCACAGCCCCCACTACGTTTACCAGTGAGATCTTGAAACTTAAACTAAGTGCAAGAGAAATTTTGCAATCCTTAGTCCTTGTGGTTGAAAAAATATATTTTGAAAACCTGATATAAATGCATTAGATGCAGTCAATTTCACCTAAATCTGCAGAGAGCCTGGGGTAACTGTTTTAGTTACTGCCTTACAACTTTACAGGATCCAGTGTTTCAGAGGAGTGTTGAAGTATCATCCATCAGACACCTGTCTTATGACTAGATGAAGAGAGTAAGAGAACCTATTTATCCGCACAGATGTAACTGGTGTTCTGGCATGCTAACTGGCATAAACAAGATAGACAAATTGATGCTTGTGGTGGGCCATGAAGTAAGTGATGGAGAAAAGAAGGAGGGGTCAGTGTTACTTCCCAGTATCCTGGACAAGGTGGGAGGGGAAAAGTCTTCACGTCTCCTCTGCCCAGGGCTCTGGATTCTCGTTACGTAGCGCTAGTGGTTAACATGGCAGTGCTGCACCTGCGGACTGGCTGGTTGTGAAACAATTTGCATCATTCCTAATCTACAATGCATTACATTTGGCTATTTATTTTGGGATTCCACTTATCTGAAGAGATGTCTCTTGAGGGGCCGGTTGGTTTGGGGTTTTTTTGGTTTGGTTTTTTTTTTTTTTGTGATAGAAGAAGAAAAAGAATTGGTAACATTTGAAGAGGCTGTGGTCAAACCAAAGCCTTCAAATGTTTCAAACACAAAAAAGGGGGGAAAAATAAAATTATAAAAAAGAAATGTACACACAGATGGAATCCCAAAAGACAGCTGGGATTCCCTGCAACTGAGAAACCCTGCTGTTTACCCCAAGAGATCATCACTTGTCAAGTGACAAAACTGAACATACATTTCACCATATATCCACAAACCTAAAGCCGACAAAAGAAAATATTCAAACAAAAAACCCCACCTTAGGTCTGTTAATATTTTCCAACACTTGTCATGACTTCAGTATGATTCCAAAATTTTTATTAATATCAAATATGCCTGCTGATGAATGCCTCTAATGCAAAATAAATATACGCAAAATAAATATACATTGAGATAATTTCATGCTACCTAGCTAGAATGCATTTTTTTTCAAATCTATAAAATAAACATAAATCAAATTTCACTGTTCTTAGGTACAAAATAATGGCTGTCAAAAGCAACTTCAGCTTGTTCTATTTAATCCAGGATACCATTGGAACCCATCTTCAAACTCTTCCCCAGAACTAGGAAGGTTTAAAATAATTAAACCAGATTCTAGAGCACCTGGTTCTAGCTGTGGATCCCAGCAATTCCTTCTGGATGCTTGCCATGTGGTCCTGGAGGAGGTGACAACCAGCTGAGAGGAACAGGAATGGAAAAGCTGGAAACCAGTCCCCTGAACACTCAGTGGACTTCCCCTGGCCACCCTACCTCACGTTGATCGGCTTTCCACTCCTGCCCTTCCCTCCTATAAAGGCTTTTCAGCTGGTTTCACTCCACAGCTGCTCCTCTCCTGCCCTGTCCTCCTACCTTTATCTTTCTTCCATTTTGTAGATACCTGACTAACTATGTCTAGATAACTCCTTCCTTTCCCAAAGAGCATGGAATGGACAGCAGTGTATCTTGCCATCACTCTCTCGACTCGACTTTCTCATTGTAATTCTACTACTCTCTGTCCTGTTCATTTCATTCTTTTATTCTGTTTATTTTTTTCTGTTCTGTTTACACAATGAGAAGCACCAGGAAACCCTATTCTTAATCGGTGCAGTTATAAGCATATATATGATCAGGGTATTCTGAAACTTGACAACATTAACTGAATCATCTCTGTTGTGGTGCGTTGGTAGCATGCCACCGTCATTGTGTCTTAGTACTCGGGTATCTGTCGTGGGTGTTGAACACTTCTGCTTTGCTGTAAAGTTGAATACTTTGGATAATACTATTTCAGAGATGACATGCACCTGTACTGATGAAATCACACTATATATAACTTATCTTTAGACAAGATATCATGCAGTGCTGCTTGCACGCTTTCACACTGAATTATCAGTGCATTTTTTCCTTCTGGGCTAACCTCCCTGTTGTAAATTGTTGTCTACTCTAACAATTAGGTCTCTCTTTCTACTGAGACCACATCGATATTTACCAGTAAATATTTTCCGAATGCACTTACTTGAATATAAGTCCTTTCACTTTTGCTAAACATTTTAAATGTTAAATAGAGGAATGCTCTGCTCAGTATGGTTCAGCTGCGATTCTGCAAACATCGAGTTTACGCTGGATAGGTTGAGGGACTAAACTCTGGGATAAACCATCAGTCCCTGTTAGTCATCTGACATATGCTCTCTTACTCTGCACAAATATTATTTGGGCCTGGGGTAGTTAATGTGACAACAGATATTCTAGATGACCAAGGAGACAATTACAGAGGTTTTCCTAGAAGACATAAAGGCATTTATATTGCATACGGTTAATTTTGCCTGGTCTCACTGTCCAGCTATTTACGCTGAAACCATCCACAAACACTGCTGTATCTACAGCTTAGTTACAGTGTGGTACTGAAGAATTTCAGCTTTGCAGTAATTTCGGATTTTCTTCTCTGTTGTCCTTTTTTTAACCCTGGAATGGATGATTTAAACCATAATTTCCAGAAGCCCAAATTCCATGTATTATATGTATTTATTTTTATCTAAGGAATCTATTAAAATACAAAAATAAAAAAGGACATGCATAAAGCATGCTTATAGAAGTATAAAGAGTCCATGACACAGACTATAGATTAGTTAGTAGTTATAGATTCTGCTTATTAAATACTACTATTACTTTGTCTGGAGCTGCAAACACAGGTTGCATATTTTACTTTAGAAAAGTGAATGGTTTTGTCATGAAAGGTGAATAAGTAATGCTTTAGCACTAGCAAAAGATAATATTTTTTTTAATTTAACCTCTTTTTTCCCTCAGAACCAAAAGGGTAGAAAATAAAAAGTTCTTTGTATATGCTTGCCCAATATTTTAAGTGTATAATCCAGTGCAGCTCTGTTAGGATTATATTTCCAATGAATATTTTGAGGCCTTTATGAAATACAAACTTAATACAAAGGTATTGTAGTCAATGGTGTAGGTATTATAGTGTAATTCTCTTGATGATGCATGACACAATACTTGAACTTCAGTGGTGCACACACTGAATGCACACAAAATATTATCTATAAATTCCTTCCTAACTCATTTGAAATAGAATTGGGGAATACAAAAAAATCTTCTGTGCTTTTCTTCCTGATGTTTTAAGATTTTTATGTATGTATGCTCTTATTAGATATTTTTATATGCATCTGTACCAACAGGAAGCACGGTACTTTAAAGTAACAGTATAAATACAATCCTCTGTCCAAGTTTCACATTTGTTAAGAGAGCATAATCATTTAAGGTAGAGTTTTAACGCATGATTCAACAACCAGAAGTCTATGTGTATGACTTTAATTATTTTTAGTTCAGTTAAAACATCCGAGTTTATCTCATTTTAAGATTATCCTTGACGTATTTAGAAATCCTAATGCAGATTTTATGGCCCACACCTATCCCTGATGGTGCTAATGGACTAGACATAATGAATCATTCTAATTTGGATGAAAGGACCACACAACATTGTGGCAGTCCTTTAGAGAATTAAGGCTCAATTCTGATCTTCCAGACTTATGAATGCGTTTTTGGGATTAGGCCGCGTATCTGTACATCTGTTGAGTCTCAAGGGGTGCATACTCAGCTAAGTATTCTGACCTTCCAATGTACTGTATCAAATGTGTGGCCTTGGGATATGAAAGGATTTGATTACAACTGTATTTTAACACTGATTTAATATATAATTATGGAGTAAAACCTAATTCCTCCTTACATCTTCATGTAGAAAATTCCATCACTATTAAGCAGACACTAGGATATTTTTCACCCAGTAAGTATGATAGTAAATGGAAGAAATTGAAACACCCACCCAGGATAATGTAAAATCAAGGACAATCTTTTTAGGGATGGCTTTAAAATCAGCTTCTTGTGCCCATAAAAAACAAGTTTAAATTATCTCCTGTGAGTGTGTTGCCAGTTGGTACACTGTTGCATTATGCATGATTCTTGACTGCTTATGTAAAAATAAACTGGAACAAGGTTCCACTAGTAATTTTCAATGTTACTCCAAGCTTTCTCATCTGCAAGTAATGAGGAGAGGAATTAACTTTGCATATATATATATAATATTGATGGAAAAGTTTGTAAATAATTGGAATTTTTGGTTATTCTTTGTTTGCTTATAATTTCTATTTTCTAGTCTATCAAATATAGAATCTTGTAAAATTTCCTTTAGCTGGTTAAACTTTCATAAGATACATATAGTGTTTTCATGTAAAAAATTTATTTTTTTTTTCCTACTGAAAAGCCCTTCTCAAATATTATCAATTAAAAAAAAACCCCACAAAATGTTAAAATAGGCTTCACAAGAAAATTAGTTCAGTAGAATTTAACATATGACTATGCAGTATATTAGGTTTTTAAATCTTTCTTTCATTCCATCAAATTTTGTATAGATTTTTAAATACATAACAATGGTAATGAGGAACTGATTAATATGGGGATTTCAGAGAAAATAAGTTTCAGAATTCTGTGCTTTTTCATCAATATGATCTTTTGTAAATGTGAATTATGGATTTTCTTTATCATTTCAGAAGGCTTAGGACCAAGAAGATGAACTGAGTAGAGCAGCACCTACCTGCAAGCAGTTGCTTTCTTCCAGTTGAAGAATATGTGACTTGTAATCAGGTCACTATTTTCCCCACTGCTTTAAAAGCATGAGGATTTTTTTTTTTTTTTTTTGCTGTTCTCACATAAAATGAAAATGGAGCTCCCTAAAATGCCCAATGGCACATTAAAAGGATCCTCATCTTCTGTCGCTTGTATGACATAGTTGTGCAACGCAGCTCTCATTTAAATTGCTTCATTGTACTGATTATATGAGCATGACGAAGAACCGCAACTATGCAAGTTTCCATGAAAAAAAGAAGTTTTCAAAGAATGGGTGAAGGTCCTTCACTGGGACTGGAGATAAAGATGGAGAGTCCGGCAGCAGGACTGGTTAATACAGGGCTCTGGTTCCAGTAAGACTCAACAAACAGCTCAGATCAGAATCTAAAGTGCAGGAAAACAGCCTGTAGCTTTGAGATTAGCTTTCTCAGACTATTCCTGAGTTAAGCCAGTACAAACATCATCATGAATTCATAATTATGATTACGCACTACACTGTGCATAATAGATCTTAAAATCTGGAAACAAAGAAGTAGTGTAGGAATGCTGTTTTCAGGCTTTTGGTTTTGAACACAGTGAAGCTGGGTATAAGGGTAAAAGACTTTCTGCAAGTAAAAACAGTTCCAAGAAAATGCATTTTACTTGGAAAATTCATTCAGATACTTATGAAACATTTACACATAGAAGAAGGGCTAAAAGGAATATAGGGACCTGCTGTTATGTCTATAACTTGAAAATAACAATGAATGAAGCCCAAACCCCTCCCACTTTAACATATTTTAGGGAAATCAAAAAACCCTATCACTTGGAATAAGTAAAATAGACAAAGAAGCTGGTGGCTTGGCAAGTTTATTTAAAGGATCTTTTTCTCAGAAAGAAATAAACTGATTTTTTGAAATTCTTTGATTTCAACTACGAACCAATGTCCTTTTCTGGGACTGATGGATATACATAGGCTGGGATCCTAAGTTTAAATGACGGTATTGGTAAGAGTGATGCAACCTGCTTAGAGGGAGCTGATGGATTAATGAACTTCCATGTGTAGAAACAAAACTGAAAATGATGAATGGAATAACTGGGTATGTCTATGACTACGGAATATTGTTGTCAAACTCATGCCAGTCACCAGTCTACTGATTAAGCCACTTCAGGACAGCAGTGCTGCAGCTCCATGTTCTCTAATGGGACCCCTTGGGAGATGTAAAGCCTCTGGGATCACAGGTCCAAGGAGAGGTCCTCAAATGGAAGTGGGCTGACTTTCAAAAGTAGGGAGCATCAAAAAGATCAACAAATATGCACCTAGTTCATACGAGTCAGGTTAATTTTTAAAATTTTTTTCTTTCTATGTAATGAAAACTCAGAGTGCTAATAAGAATCACCCTGGGTACCACCACACTGCGGACTGAATTTAAGTGATTAGAAAATTATTCTACTGTTGGCTCAGACCACTTTCACAAATAACGATTTTTTAATTCCAAAAAGTAATTTTTCCTTGAAGGCCTTTCCTGATTCAAAGAAAATCAAATCAAATTCCTTCTGCTTCCAATAAAACTTTCAAATCAATTTTCAGATACCTGAGCAAAAAAAAAACCCAGCCCACTCCCAAATGTTTCTAGTACTTCAATATCCTAGTGAAGTCAATAAAAGGAAAAGAAAGCCCCTCTTCAGTGCATGCATTATGGAGCCAGGAAAGCAACCTAACACCACAAACAGCACCAGCGATATGAAAAAAATCAAGAGCTCTAAAAGAGCAAAAGCTTTAGAAATTGGCAGAATCAGAGAAGTCCACGCTATCAAACTACAGAAGTAGTAAAACTTTATACCAGAATTTCTCTTCTTCTCGTTACCGAAATTGGCATTAAAATGCTACAGTACTCCAGCCACACTATCTGTTTCAAACAACTACCACATATCACTTGGCACTAATTGGCAGCAGCTGTTTAAGGCAGGCTTGAGCCTGGCATCCCAACTGAGCAGGGCTTCTTCCCTGCTCCCAGGAGATATGGGCCTCCAGGTGAGGTGTGAGGCCACCGCCAGCGCGGGTCTTGCATGGCAGTCACCTGGCTTGAGGGTCACTGCAACCTCCGCACAGCTGGCACCCCGCTACAGCGGTCACAAGCCTTCACAGTTTTTAAAGGGAAGGAAATGAATAATTGCCTGATTTTTCACAAGCTCGGATCCCATTTGCACATTGAAGGGAGGTGGCCAAGTCTGCATAGCCTGTGAGCCTCTGACAGCTCCTGCTAATTCCAAGGGAAACAGCTGGGTGATGACCGCTTGAAAATCTGCCTCTACGCTCCTCCGCCATGGAGGTGACCTTTGATCAAAGTTTCTTTTGCTAAGCTGTGAATGGCAAATGAACGAACACAAGCTGTGACATCAAACAAAAGAAGCAGCGCTCAAATCTGGCACTGGCTGCGGCATGGCTTTAAGGTCCACATCAGCTGCTAGGAGGAGGAAAGGGATGCTCAGGACCAAGCGCTCCCGCTGCACGTAGCACAGGCGACACCAGCCTTTGCTCCTTGAAAGTTCAAGTGAAACTTGATTTACAGCCACACCTTGGGCGGCGGGCGAGCGCTGGGAGAGCGGAGAGAGATCTGGACAAAGAGTGATGGGAGGCGGGGGCGGGGGGCGACGGGTTCCCTTAGTATTATAAAAATGCATCTTATTCTGTTTTTAATCAACGAACCTTATCCAGCAATCAAGGCAGATATATAATAAGCTGAGCTACTCTGTAAATCTAAACATTCCCCACAAATAGAAAAGATACAGCCTGAGCTCTCTGATTGTTACTACGGCAACTATCTAAAATGAAAATCTTGTTAACCCTTTGCATGCTGTAGCCACCCATGCATCAGTGTTAGCTGACTTCCGCGCACTTATCTCCCCTTTTTTCCCCTCAAGAAATTCATAATTGTATTGCTTCACAGTAGTTATGCTCTGGTTATCCTATTTGAGACTGAAAGAACTGCGATAGGTGGTAGTTTCGTATGTACAGCTGAGTTTTGTTACTTGCTGGGATTATAGTTCAAAAAACAACTAATAAAACACAAGAGAAAATCCCTAGATTACTTCACAAGGCCTGGGATTTTGATTAAAACCTTGACAACAGGAATGGGATGCTTTCTAGTAAACCACACTACTGTTTTGTTTTTCTTTTAGTTAGGAGATGATTTGACTGTAAATAGCATATTTGTCAGAGGAGTTATTTCTCTATAGTGCATTATAAACGGGCTACTTTTAAAATGCCTTTTTAAAGCTTCTATTTTGTAAGTACTGCCCAGAAGACTGCCAGCAATTTTAACAAAACAATATATTAACCACAGTGCTTTGAAAACTAATGGGCAGGTTTTTGACTTGAAATCTCTGTTAAACGCAAGACAAATCAGACAAATGAGAAAACTGACTTTCTAATTTCTGAGAGTAGCAGGTGATTTCACAATCAAATTTATACTTGTATCTTCCTGAATGTTCAAGACAGTTTCATTATAGCATCTATGTGGCAGTGTGATGACAAAGTGAAATTCTCTGCTTTTGTAAAGTCTTCCACAGCTTGTTACTGAAAACAACTGCAGTCATGGAAATTTTTCTATATTTAAAGTGAAGGAAGCATGACATGGCCCACAGACATCAATTCTATCGATTCTTTTACTTTGTGCCTACCATGTAATTAATAGAGACCCTTCAGTACTAGGTAGAATTAGACTCTTTATGGCATTCCCAAGTATGTCATTTAAGACAAATATGCACCATATCAATTGATTGTTACTGAAAGATAAATACTCAGCTGGTATTTTACAGCATTCACTTCAGTCAATGCAACATAGAGAAAGTTAAAAGGTCATTACTTGGACATTTTTGCAGAACTGAATATCATACATGGAACTTGAACAAATTAATAAATACTTTTCTTTATAAAAGCAAAATTTACATGTAACTGAGCCCATATAACTTGAAGTGACTGAAGTAGTGTGTAAAAGATCTTAAGATCTTTTTGAAATGGTGTCCATGTTAAATTGAAGGTTATCAAGCTTCCAGTACATTAGATTAAAGGTGCCATTTACAATTGTAATGGAAGAATAACCAAAAAGATTACCTTAAGATTAGTGAAACATCAGTATTACAATACTCAATTTTATTAAAAGAAAACACTAAAATTTTTAAGTTTGCCTAGAATTGTTTCAAACTTTGAGAAAAGAATTGCTTAAAGAAAAGAAATTGGATTCTTTGTTATAAGTGTGTATGTCGGTGCACGATGTTAGAAATCTCAATATATGCTATTCTGATTTACAGAAAATTGAACCCATTAAAGTGAACAACCTAGCTCCTTTTTTTCTTCTTAATAAACACCTTTGTTTCAAAAAAACCTCACAGACCTCACCTGTCCTGTACACAAACTGAAGGACAGACTATTGGCACCAGGCAAAAACCACCACCTCTGGTCTGATCCAAAGTTTTTTTAAGGTTAGTGTAATGACTCTACCTAATTTGAGGTTTTGGATCAGGATGAGTGAGGTGCACAACACATGTAAGGATGCTGCTGGAATACACACAGGTGAGAAAACGTTCACCAGGATAATGACTTGAATTAGTTCCTCTGACTCAGGATACGTTCCAATTGTATTTTCAACTCCTGAAAGACTTCCCATTTTTCCATAACTTATTTGATGTACAGCATTCAAAGTAACTTACCTTTTACACTTTCTTCAAAATCTGTCTTTTTCATAAAGTCAAATGGAGCACATTTTCTAGAGTTCAGTTTCATATATACAGTACAATGATCACTAGATTCATCCTAGAGGCTGAACATCAAGCCTATTTATCAGTGTTGGCTTATTTGCCAGGAATATGTCCAAAATAATCTAGAAACATACTGGCTAGTCAACATGCTACACATATAAGCAATTCTTCAGTAATTCTAGGAATGTATAACAATCCTAGTTTTCTACTGTATTATTCCAAGTAAGAATTTTTCTTTAAAAAAACAAGTGCTACCACATCACCTTTTTTTTTTTTTTTTAGGACTTTTTATCCCCCACACCCTGCCTCATTTTCATATTACCTTTAAATTGCTGTGTTTGCCTAACTGGCCTATTTACCAACTAACTTGACTCTATATCTCTTGGCACATAGATATGATCCCAGCTCTTGTGGCTATACTACAGATGTATATAATTATTTTGAAAGGAAAAGATTAGTTTTATGTGATTTATCTATCCAGCTCAATTACAATGACTTGTCTTCTTGGGGCAAACCAGGGTGAAATGTCGTCTTCTCTGAAGAACCTTTAAAGACTTGGGGCAAGTCCACCATGTATTCACCAGAGAAGACCACCCTCCTTGTGGGTATTCGCCCTCCTTGACCAAGCACAAAAAGAGTCATGGGGTTTACAGCAGGTAACAGGGTTTCTAAAAAAACTCAAAAGAAATAAGTTATTACGACCTGCACACAATGTTCATAATGGTGAGGCCATCCTTGGGGGGAGATTCTGCTCTGTTACTATATATTGCTCAGTAAACCTCAGGAATCCAGCACACAAGAATCTCATCATCTGACTGAAAATCTTTGCTTCTTCAACCTTAATCTAAAATGTTTCCTAAAGCCTAACAAACAAAAACTTATGGTAAAGCTAAAACTAAGGGCCAAACTTGGAAATTACCACTTTGAAAATCAGCTAAGAAAGGTTTATTTCTAACAGTAGATATGCTTCAGATGATTGTCATATGTAATCACTTTGCAGGCTCTCATTGGTGTATAACTAATGGCAGCAAGAGAAGAATCATTAAAAAAAGGTGCACTGCATGGAAATGTGTTATTCACTAATGAAAAAATAGTCTTTCCAATTTTGTAATTTTTTCAGAATACATGATTTTGCAAAATATTAATTGATTTTCGGAAAAAGACCCAAACACTCCTTGTCCTCTAGATCAATAATGATAATAAAAAAAGAATACTGAAACATGTTCCAAATCCTGGCTAATTGTGTTATGAACCCTTTAATTATTTTCTTTAAACTCAGCACTGGCTTAAAGTGTGCAAAATAAAATGCTCAGTGTAATTTCATGCAAATGCCAGGTTCAAGACTAACAATTAACAAAGGCAATCAAATCTGTCCAGGCATATCTGCTCAGTTATGCAGGCTCATCTGTAGTTCCACAATAGACAAACAAATAGACAACTGGTCATGTTTTACTCTCAGCAGCTCAGACACAATTCCCATTGACGTCAAAAGGAATTGCACCTGTGGTTCAGATAACAGAATTTAACTCAGTCTTTGCAGGTCATCCCTTCTTTGTAGTTTCTCCACTGTCAAAGATTTTATGATGTTAATAATTTCATTTTGAATTTAAATAAAAAGAAATTACTATGCTTCCCCTCCCCCTTATATGTTAAGGCTGACCCTTCAAGTGTTTATTCCAGCATTACTTCAGCTCAAAATACCAGAGAAGTCAGGAGGCATTTCTGTGGGGCAAGGCTCAAGGATTACAGGCTTTGGATCACATAAACATTTACCTATAGGAAAAAAAAACCAAACCCTTTTCTATTTCATTGCGCTTTATAAAAGCTAACATTATAGCAGGTAAAGCCTCCCTTAATTTCTTTTACATTTACCATCAGTATTCATAGTTCATACAAATGCCACGACCAGACAGTAAAGAATTCAATCCATTGCATTTCTTTTTTCCTGAAAATTATTTCCAGCTAAAGGAATACCAGTCAGCTTAATCATCACATGGAAAACCACAAAGTGGACACAACCCTGCTCTCCCTGAAATCAGTGACACACCATTGCTCTTATTTGTAAATCCACAACATTGCTGAGCAATATATGAACGGACTGTGGTTGGAGGAAAATGGATAGAACCAAGCAAAAGACATTCCAACTACAATACTCAAGAAGAACAGTAAAGGTTAAGATACTAAAATAATGACAACCTTAGAAGCGTAATAGGGCATAATTCATTTTGGGAAGGATGCCAGTATCATGCAAATAAATGCAGTGACACACAGTTCATTCTAGGAGCTAGAATTTTTTCTATCCCTGCATCCTGGTAAGTGCATCCTTGTATGTTCCCCAGCATCGTGCTGCAGGTTCTCCAACCAGGAGGAGATCCAGGTAGCTACATTCATATACTTTTTCCTGTATGTTTGCTGCAGTTAAGAATGACCACGTATTTAGATTATGCTCAGGGACACTTGCAGCATCATGTTCTTCAACTGCATTTGAGGTCATGTATTTTGCAAAGAGCTTCACTATTTCTTTCCCTGAGGAACAGTATTTCCTTGCACTGATGTTTCAAAAAAAAAAAAAGTATTTCAACATCTCTATAGAGTTATAGATTTAAATCCTTATTTGAGAAGCTGGAAAGGTTGCTCAGGCAAAGCACTTGCTACCATTATGCCTTCTGTACTTGTACAGGTTCTGAGAAAAGGACTAGAGAAGCAGGGGACCAGCAGAGCCCATACTCCAAAATCTATCTGTTTAAAACTAGCTACAATTTTGGTTTTCCTACTATTTTTAACAATATTTGCTTTAACAGTGTACAGTTATCTGAGAGTATCCCTGTATTAAGTGCTCATGGTCAGTTAGGCTTTATCTTCTGAAAGTCATGAAGATTTGTTTTGCTTCCCCAAGAGTTAGATTGTGTGAAGGAGATATTAAAAATTCCTTTTCCAGTATCAAGGCTGAAAGAACTCAATCACATATATGTTACCTAAAATCAAAACAAAAATGGCATAAATTTGGCAGGAACAGGTTTACTTGAATATTCAAATAACTTTTTGAAGAATTCATCCATTTTAAAATCAGTTGCACGGATACACCACCAACAGAAATTACACTGAAAGCGGACATACTCTACACAAATAAAAACCACAGAGAGTGAGTAAAGGCTTTACACAGAAAAGCTCTGAATACCTGTTCTACTTAGTTAAAGCATTTTTAAGAGCCAAGATGAAGGATCTAGACTCATTTAATAAAGTGTGGCCATGGTACCTTTTATCAGTAGAAGTTTTTCTAGCTTTCATTAGTTCTGAAAGATTTAATGCTTAATATATTGAATAACTGTAATTTATGCTAGCAGTTATTCAGGTTCCTAACTCTCTGTATACACAGATATTTTATCTTTTAGCATCCTTCATCTTATTTTTCATTATATTCTCTTATACTTTGTATTTCACTTAGTGTTTTAGTGACCAGTAAGGAAAAACGAGAAGCAAGATGTATGAGGGGAGTCCTGAAAGCTCCCTCTTTCTCATTCTGAACATCACTATTACATTCAGAAATCATTCAACAGACATTAGCTAATCACCATTATGCCAAAGGATTACCTTATATAACAAGAGATACAACAACTTGTATTAGGAAACATTTGACTTCAAACTACATGCTAAAATCAACAGGAATATACTATCTTAAATACTTGAGCAAAACTCAGTAAAAGATACAGTAGGCAAACATTGTAGTCAGCTCAGCAGTGATTACCAACTCATGCTCCAAATTCACTATAAAATGAAAATCAATATTTCCACAAGTTCCTGCAACATAAAAGATAACCTTCATTGATTTTTCTAGACTTAGGCCTCACTGATAAAATCTAATATAAATTTTCAACCACGAGGATTTGGATCAGAGCAGGGGTGATAAGTCCTGCACATCTCTTAAGAGGTGGAGAATTTTTTTTTTTTAAGTGCACGTTCATACTATTTATAATTTGCCCTGTGCAAGTGAAAGCCTTTTCCACCAGTGCTATCAGGAATCTCTTCTAATTTTTATTACTGTGAGGCTAAAGCCTGTTCCAGATAATTTGGAAATTTCAGGGGAATTGTGATAGGGCTGATGGTGCAGCCCTGGCTGACTTGAGAAAAGAGCTAACCCGTAATAGCCTCCATGGCCGTGCTGATTAAATGTTGCCATAGATGAAAGGCCTGCCATCGCCGCAATAAATTAACCAATCACACAAATCCCAAGTCAGTGCTAATCCTTCCTTGATACTCTGATCCTCTGATCAGCTCAAGGAGGTAAAGAAACTGGCTTGTGACGCTTGGTGCTCTAACCCCTGGATTTCATGTACACAACGAGCTAATGATATCTTGCTGACCAGTTCAATGGGATGAACTTCTCTCACAACCCTTAGGGAACACTGTGGCCTTCTTTAAAAAAAAAATGACAAGCGCATGGCAGGTTTTGTGTTTTATTACGACACCGCGGGAAAACTAACCAGCACTTGTTAACTGCAATAAGCATCGAACTGACGTTTGCTATAAAGCACGTTGTATTTTACAAGTGCAAGTGATGGATTACACGGGAACTGAGACACTAAACCAAGAATAACTGTTGAAGTAATTGTGATTAAGCTATCCAGCTTTCGATAGGGAAGTTTGCTGCCTTTCCAATTTTTATCGTGTTCTTACAATTTGGGGAGGGGGGGGAGGAAGGAGGACGCATCCACATATCTGAGAGTGTAAGAAAGAGGAAGAGTCCCTTTACCTCTTACACACTCGCTCTATTGTACTGCCACAGTGTGATTATAATCAGATTTAGACATAGACTCATTTAATCAATTAACAGAAGGTCTGAACACATGCAGCATTTTCTCATTAATTATGTGAATGCTGCCTTTCCAATACACTTTGTGAAATTGAGTCTGTGCAGTCTGCATTAGTGTACTTCATAATTGGGGAAACTTTTTTTTTCCAGTAATTGGTTCCTAAAAGTAAGAAAGCTCTGGGGTTTGCCTCTAGGGCTTCCACACATAAAGAGTTTTGAAAGTACTTCATTATCTCTCCTGGTCAGTTCTGTGAAATTAAAACTGTTTTTCCCTTCTTCTTTGATGAAGTGGATTGAAAGTAGGGTTCCTAGAAAATGCATGTGCATATGTGCAGTGTGTGTCTGGGCTCATGCAAGCATACATGCATGCATGTAAAATCACATCACTCTGGCTTGCCTCAGAGACTGACATCACTGAAGACAACACAAACATGAAGCACACAGGATTTGACCACTAGCATTTAATTTTATTGAGGGGCAATAGGTCTCCAGATATAAGTGGGTTGCCCAACTTCTTCAAGAATGATTTCTTTTTCCAAACTTACACACAATCAAAATTAATCCTATTTGAGTGATTTGCTAAGAGAAGTTTGTAAGGTTTGGGAAGGTGTCCAATTTATAGAACACATATGTAATCTGGAAGAGCCATAGCTACTAGGGAACTCAGTTACTATCCTTTATTGCCTGTCTGTAGACTGTTTTGTGCATCTTCTTGTTCTCCTCTTGGGGGGGACATACATGTGTGTGCACACATGGGCTCTGCTGCTGCCACCACATCCCTCCCTGTGACTTTCCCAGCTAACCTCTTCACACTGCTGGGCTCAAAATAGTTAGCCCAGGCACAAGTCTCATGGGAATTAATTAGAAAGAATATTACAAGAAGACAGCTCCCTCCCTGCAAGCCACTGTGGGCCAGCATTTCCCAGTAACATAGCTGTATCTGGCAAAAACTGTCTTCCAAGAACAGCAGATGTTAGTGCAGTCCAGAAAGGTACTTAAGGTACTTTTTATTCAATAGAACCACAGAGGTTGGAAGAAATTAAATGGGCCTCTTCTGTCAAATTTAATCCTTTTGATTTTACCTCTGATGCCTCATATCGGCTAATCTGTATCTACCTTAATGCTGCACTTATCCAAGTTACCTATACTGCACACTTAATATTTTAACTTTTACTGGCTATCAGAGTAATACAGAAGATCATTCTTTATGATAAATCATTAGAATAATATGCTTTAAAAACAATGCCTTGTGGAAGTGATTTTTGCATACATGGAGATTCTCAGACTTGACAGCCCACGGTAGAGCTTAAACTAAAATGATCAATAGTTTAATAATTTACTGAAGAAAAAAGCAAGACCAATTATTTATATGTATTTATACTTTATGAGGAAGGACAGAAGCTGTTGTGTTCTTCAGAAAGAGCCATACATGCTTTCAGTTTATATCCCTTGCTTCATCATGTAAATGTTTATATTCCCACAATAGCATTACGCTAAGAAAAAGACCCATTCCATCTTTGCTGCGTTAGGGGCTTCTCTAAGGCCAAATGTATCCCCTGCCAACTAATGCAATGGCCATGGACATATTTGAGCCTCACTTTCTCCATACAACTGGACTGCCTAATACAACTCTAAACATTACCTTTTATTTGAGCAAAGATGCACCATATTTTCACAGAAAGATCTCCATTTCTGCCTGCACAAGTGAAAATGGAACAAAATACACATACTTCAGTGACTGCCCATATGAAGTTTCAGGCCCACAGATGGAGTCCATGCTCTGAAAACTTCAGTCACTGGCTAACAAAAACTCTATCTCGCGCTTTTCTGCAAATAGCATGGATAGACTAGATTACAATATCTTTAGAGAAGCTAAACTAGCATTCAGAAGGGAGATTTATAGCGCTATATTCATCTTTTCTCACAGAATCATAAAACTCATAGTACAGCAGCCACAGAATCCATTGCAATCAAATCACTAAAGAAGACAGTAGGAAAGAGAGCTTGCTCAATTTTACTGGGAACAGAGAAGGTGGACTTTGTCCAAAGATTGATTCTTTTATATTTCTGCAGGAATTTTTCTGTTACTGTTGAAAAAAGAAAAACGGGGAAAAAATGAACACCATTTTGTATTTCAAATAATCTCCAATATATGCTGTCCTACACTATTATTATGGAAACTGAAAAAATTAAAGACCCATAGGTTGTCTTAATGTATATATGAGTATACAAAAATAGACTTTACTATGTCCTTCTCTTCAGATGACAATTTCACTGACTACCTTGTCTGTTTTGCCTGAATAATGGTCGCAAACAAGTGGATGAATTTGTTGCAAGAAAGGCCACCTTCATTTCTGTTTCCTCCATTTCCATTATGTACCTGTTTTGATAACTCTTCACTTACTGAGTGCACAATGTTTTAAATTGTCGTTTCAAATGTGCTACTGTACAAAGTAAATTCCCATCACCGGCGTCTGCAGAGAGGGATGGGGAGTTCAGCCCCAGTGTCAGTGCTGTTCTAGGTGCAGTATCACGGTGCTACTTTAAGGTCAACACTATGCTCGGAGTGACTTTACAAAGAAAGTGGGTCAATTAGGTAACCGAGTAATATACCCAAACATGACCAGCTCTATTGCCAGAACTGACATTAAACAAGAGTAGGAATGCAAAAATACAAGCGTGCAAGACGAACTGACTTAAAAGAAGTAACTCACACATTTCCATGTACAAGCCGTACGATCTTCTTTCCGAATTCTTTGTCAAAGAACAAAGTAATCAAATTTTAAAGTTTTTACTACAATAACCTTGGATCCCCTAGGGAATACTCAGTGAAATATGAGAGAGGTTTTAATACCTGGAAGCACAGCTGCATTATGGTGAGGTCAATTTAGGAGCACTATTGAGACTCTAGGCCATAATGACTCCATATGGAGCCGGATAGTAGCTAAGGTAATAAACTTTCACAGTGTGATTTCTTTGCTCAGTGCAATACTAGCATAATTCGGCAGTTACTCATCTTTCATTCAATGGAGAGGGCTTTCTTCCCCTTTTTTTAAGAGCTACCATGTGCTCATTCTTTCCTCCTCATCACAGAAGGTTTACAAATCCAAAGAAAACATTAACTGAATTCCAAATGAAAAACTCTGAATTTTATGAGTGTCTGAAAGCTGTAGAAAAGGGAAATTCCTCAGTCCTCGACCCCTACACAAAGATGTTTCCATTTGTCTTAGGAACTGGTGTTAAATGGATATTGGCCTTAGCTTCCAGAGTAATAAGAAGACACTAAATGCATTTGAGGACAGAGAAATAAGAAATTGGGGACAGCTGCGGACAGCAGATTTGGGACACTGGTATCATGTATGTAACAAATCTTTATTAATAAGTACATTAAATCCCATATTTTTCATTTATAACTGCTGCATAATTTCCTGTTAACACTTCATGTAAATTCCAGATAAGGTAATAATTTTTTTTCAGAATTCTATTTCTGTTTCATTATATGTTCTACACTCTGCCCCACAGGTCAGTCGCATGATTGAAGTTTTATGCCTCATTAAAATTCCCCTAGTTAAAACACGGAGACAGAATTTTGGTAATTCCTTTCTCCACAACTACAATTAACCATTCCACTGGATTCCTGTATTACTGCAATCCAAGTTTAAAAATTACTGTATGGTGAGATGGTCAAGGGGTCTAAATGTCCTAAACATAAGGCTCTTATCTTTTTTTGCTCCAATGGCTGAAAAACCCTGCACCACCACCTCCCAGTTCAGTATTTCTAGCTAGCAGCTGCTATCAGAAACCTAAATAACAAAAATATGCAAACTTGCACACTAATTCCCTTTGGAGATAGATCTTGGCTGCAGCCCTGTCATAAATCAGAGAATTTCGATATGAAATGAGGCAAGCAGCTCTAATCATTTCTGCATTTCAAATTGGATCACTGGCTCAATCACTGGGCTTTTTTAAACTGCTTGCCTAAGAGCAAATGTGAGGCGGGAGATAATTCTGAAGAAATCTCTTCTTTTGTGGCCGTAGAACTCTTTTAACTGTTTCAAGACTGAAGGCCACATTTCAGTGATAATAACATATATCTGCTGCGAGAGATATGGATCCTTAAAGACATCTTCCCTCCCTTTCAACTCATAGAATTCCATCAATATCTGCATATATTATATATATTAATATATGTGCATGTGCATATGGGTGTTTGTGTGCATAAAAAGAGAGGGAGAGAAAAGAAGAGAGAAACATCTGACATGTAGCCTCAGTATATTTCCCTTTAGAATTTTCTGTTCTGACTTGACTCGGTGTGGGTTTCAATTGCTGCAATGACCGCATAGTTAACTTTGTACACATATACCCAGGCACTTTGGAAATTTATTTAATGATGGAAACAAAACTGAAAAGAAACAGGGGGGGGAAATTTAAGCTACAGGGTATCAGTTTCAGGAGTGCAGTAACCCTCACCTACCCAGGGTTTGGCTCCGAAAAAGTCAAACAAATAAAATCAAGGCAAACAAAGGTCTTCAGTAAACATATAGGATATCCAAAGGCCTCCTCCTTACCCACCGAAGTCCTGAAATTCTCTAATATACCACTGATTTTCTATTTTCATGCCTTATATTAACTATGAAAACACTACATCACAAAAAATATCCTTAAAGTAAATTACTGTGTAAATGGCATCCTCTTGACTCTCTGCTTTTATGCTCAGACTATCCCCTCTTTTTCACCCAAAAGATACTGCTGGCTTGTTGCAGTTTCAGTGTCCTCACCGCAGTGCTTTGAAATTGAATTTAACTCTATTATGAGCAGGCTTTTGTAATCTCATGTAAGCCTAATAGTGATCAGATGGAATTTTACAGCTAAGCTCCCTGCATTTTCAGGACTAATTTAAAATGTTTATCAAATTTTTGTTTTAGACAAAACAATTTTTTTTTAGTTAAAAAAAAATTCACCTTACAAGGTTTTTGTATTTCCTCTTTTCACCCTCTAAGGCCTCATACTCTATCTTCCTTCTAGGAGCTGGATACATAATTTTTGGACACTGAATTTTCTCTTCCCTCCCACTTCTTTCCCTTCTTTTAATAAAATTTAGTAAACTGCTTCATTCACCACCGATCACTCTTACTGCACAGTAAGAGTGGCGCAGACATAAATAACACCGTTTTGTATTCTCTCATCTAACTTTGAAAATACGCTGGTAGGTAAGAGCATCCCCTAACTCTGCATTGCCTCCCACGCTTGATTTTTTCAAGGTTTAAAAATATACTTGTGTATGTATGTATATATGTACTTTTTTCTGGCACCTTGGCAGCTCCAAGGGCCATATTGTCAGTGTTCTCCTATTCTCTGCCATGTACACATGAAAGGGAAATCTAAAGAACTCCTGCCAGGATTGCCAGAGATTATGCTGAGGAGACCAGTTCACCAACAGACGTCTCCTTGCATCTCATGGCACGTGGCACTGAAATCTGGAGCCAGCGCATCCATGGAGTTCAAATGATGCTATGGGGTCCACCGTAGCTCGCTCTTCTTGGCTTATTTGAGCAAGTCTCACTCCCCTTTTGCCTGAATGAAGTTTGGAAGAAGGGTAAACCCAAAAGTGATTCAAGATCTCCAGATATCCAAGACTTCAAATGCAGTAACATTGGCTGTGGGACCACCCGAGATCAGTGCTTAGCAGCTGGGCACAGCGTGCAGGACCTGCAAAATCAGGCTGTGAAGCAGCATAGCTAAAACCCAAGCCCAGTAACACTAACAATCAGACTGACATTACGCTTTTACTTTTCTATTCAAAACAATACATTCAATGTTAATACATCAAGCCTCATGGGGTCTTGCCCGTTAAGTTTGAGGATTTGAATCTCATGAATGTGGAATCTGCATTGTTCTCAGCTGAGGTCACTTTGCTGTGCATGTAGGAACACATGGGCTGCTTCAGCAGCTTACAAATGTAATGGAATTGTCAAACTCGTTTTGAGCTCACCTCTGTTTCCTCTGTGTCTCGGCATGCAATCCCAAATCCTTGTGGTTCAGTGGGGAGTTAAAGCCATACATTGAAGCTGTTTTAGGAGTAAAGTGGTTGGTGTTACTTCTCTAACTTGTCTAACCACCACTGACAAGAACTTACAATAACCTTGCCTTATTCCACCCGTCCCTCCAACATTTTTCTGCTCGAAAAGGGCCCAAACTTCAAACAGCAGTCCACATTATAAGACAGCAGCCCTATACCAACTCTGAAATTACCCTCCAAAGCACAACATGCATCATGATTTAAGTGATTAAGGAGGTGCCAGCAAAAGTTCGATTGAGCAATCATTAGTCTTTTAATGTATGTTATCATACTTTCCCTTCTCCCAACATTGGTTTAAAAGGCCCTGGTGATTAATGTCACCTTTCTTCTAAAAATGTTTCACAAATAAACAGTTCACCATAAAGTTTTAATTTCAGGTTAATTTTCTGATAGTATCTCTTCTTTGCTTACATGCAAAATCAATGTCCACTGAAAAAATTAAAATTCAATATAGATCACATTGAAATGTTTAAATGTGACCTCAGGCTGCTTCTACAGTACACTAAATGAAGGTAAATTGTAACAGTTTATGCAAAACATCTGGTTTCATACAGATGTTTCTCATAACCACTGGCTGTAGCATAGCTGTAGACAGGTGCGCAGAACTGCAGTATGCCACCAAGTTACACATTTTTTCTCTCTCTAGGGATAAATAATATTTTTTACTGGTTACCACGCTGCTGCTGTTTTCTTTGTCGGCACAGCAGAGTTGACTAGATCCTTTGAGCCTAGGTGCACAGCAGCTTCTCAATTATTAAAATTCAATGCAATGTTACTAAAATCCTGATAGTTAAAATATAATGAAGCAATTCAGGCTTCACAGTCCTAAAATGTGTCAATCCAATGTCATAATAATAGAGGAGTTCAAATAAAAACCAGATCTGCATGGTACAGCACAGAAATGACCTCTTCTACGCACAGCCCTTTCAGCACCTGTAGGAATGGGATTTTCTTTAAGCGTAGAACCCCAAGCCATTTTGGTGGGAATTTCCCATACGGTGGGAAATTCAGATAGTTTATAGCTTCCTTCTTTTCTCTTCCCTGACTTCACCTTTTTAGTTGACATATTCAGAACAAAAATATACAAGGACCAGATATGAACAGAGACATTTGTTTTCAGTGGAACACAGCTATGCTGGGGCATCGCTACACTGAGACAAGATTTGCATTTTACTTTACCTCTAGACTCAAACTCTCACCTCTTCCCTTCATGGAAGAAACAGAACTACTCCTGCCATGCACATAGCTGCTACCACACTTACACTTGCTGAAGTGCATGTCAATGGGTAACTGATTTTTAAACACCTAAGAAAGTGTTTCTGAAGAAATTGCTCTAGTGCAACGTGAAGGATTTAATTTAAAAAAAAAAAAAAAAAAAAAGCCATGTATTCTGGTGGTAAATATCCTACTCTGGTTCCACGGTATTCAGCACGCTCATAACTTCATAGGAAAATCTGTGGGATTCCAGACAATTCCATGCATCTATTTCTGCTACAAAGTGAAACTTCTGGTAAAATTAAAATTTTTCAGAGATATATCTCTCTATATTTTTTAACGTACAAGAGAATGTGTTCATTTCTAAAACAACAGTTAAGTGATTATGAAAACATAAAGAGGCAAGGATTGACTCTTGTCTCTGAGAAAGAAATAGCGTTCATTGGGCAAAATCAAGCACTGCCTTTGGTATTGAATATTATATGGAGCAGAAGCTGTAAAAATCCCAAATTTAGGGTTTTTTTTTTTCTTCTGTTTATGCCTGGAAAATTAAATACTGAGGAACTGTATGGCAAACTAAATAAATAAAATATGAACAAATCAAAAATAAAAACAAAACTAAGAAGTCAGGATCTACAGAATGTAAGGATTTCACAGCAATATTAGCTCGGTATTGTCTCACTTTACACTACATTTTTCTTCTTGAGAGTACACATTTTATTATGTCACTATTTAAATCCCCAAGTACAATAACATGTTTTACTAATTGCTGCGTTAAGACTCTTTAACTTTAACAAGTCCTGAATGTTTTAAGGTTTAATTATGCACAGTTAATATTGAATAAAGTTGGAATTCCTTCACTGATGCCTTAAGAGGGTTGCAAACAACGCACTCATTGCTTTGCACTCAGCGTTTCAGGGCTTCATGGCCCATTTTCATCCCCTTACACTCGCTGTTAAAGGTCCAACCAGACAGATCAGCAATTCTGCTGCTGATCACAGGCAACATAGCCATGATCTCACTTCGTACTTTGAAGTACTTTGAAGAACTTGCCAAATAATTGTTCTCAGATGATCTACATCTTCTCCTCTGAGGTGTGTTTTGTTGTTGTTTTTGTTGTTGTTGTTTTTTAAATCTGGAAAGTTGCAAAACCCCCTTAAGATGAACCCCCATTTCACAATGAAATGTGTCTCGAACTCTAAAACCTCTCAAAATTAAAACACTACTTCCAATTCTTTTCTGAGGATGAGTATAAAATGAAGGCAAGAAAGATGGGTCATACGCTCAGTCTCAAGGAAACCAGAGTCATGTCAGCATCACCTATGAATTCCTCAATAGCCATGGATGATGGATGAGATGACCATCTCTACCTGAGGTGTTTCCTCAAAAACTGTCTTAACATCTTGTTTCCCAGTGCACAGCTAGCTTAAGCTGTGACAACAGGACATTCGCTTGTCAATAAAGACAAATGCCTAAGGAGTGATCCAAATGCAAAGGAATAAAGGTCACTACTCAAAGTAAATGTATTAAATATATATATACATAAAAGGTTGAAAGTATGATTCTAGCATCTTCATTTCTGTTGAGGTTGAACAACAACAACTTTACCATTTCCTGCAGCCTCATTCACTCAGCCAAAAATGTAGCTAAAAGCTCCTGTAGTAAGGAGATTCAACTAAAAAAAGCACCTTTTTCCAGTTCAGATCAGAGGTAACGTATTTCTTTTAATGTGCTTTTCTGAATGGTGAGAAAGAAAATACTACTGTATGATGAAAAAGATTTTTTTCCTCATTCTGCTTTCCATCTCTGCTTCATTTTACACAGGAATCTCTTCTCTTTACAATTCAGTGCAATTTAAGTATGCTTGTGTAAACATGGATTATACCACATCAGAAACCAAGTTAGCTATCTCAAGAGAATTTGTATCTCTGCTGTGTGTAAGTAAGCAGATTAATTCCTAGATCAGGCACTACCTAATGCATTTTCAATTCAATTTCTTCTTTTCTTTCTGCACACAAGATCAGGGAAGTGGGATTATTTTATTAATTTAACTAATATTTTGCATGTTTCCCCTGTTATCTTTCTTTCCTCCAAAAATTTTTGTTAGCTGCTAGTGTGAGCGACTTAGTATGAGCAAGGATGTGTAAAGACAAGAGACCTAAGCCCTCAACACCTTAGAGGGAAAAAAATGGCATGGGGAGTGACAAACTTTTCCTCCTGCTACACCACCAGGAACAAGAAATTCTCAAATATTTCAAACCCTGATCTACAGCAGCACATCATGCCTGGGGTAAGCTCAGTTAGGTATCGTATGAAATTTAGGAGAAGATTCATTAACATTTATGCTGCTTTTATGGAAAATCTCAGAAGTAGCACACGAGCCATTTTGGCTGTATTATAGCAGTGCCTGCTAGCATTAAGGTAAGGGTTTGTCAGCATCTCAGAAGCATGGGATTTATGGTGTGAGATCAGTCCACTGGCCCATCGAGCCTGCTAGCTTGCCTCTGGTAGTACCCATGTCTGATGTTTAAGTAGAAGATGGCACACAGTAAGCTCTTAATACATCTGACTAATTATGCGTAATGTTAAACTTGGGCAAGAGGTTCCTTCTTGCTCTCTGCAGTGTGTACCTAATGCCCAAAACCATGATCTGATTATGTCCCTGTAACTACAAAAGTAACAGAAGTCAATAAAAGTATACAGATCCTTTTCAAGTCAGCCCTATGACTGGCCACAGCAACGGGTGCGCTACCTTGAACAGGGAAACTAATCACACATTTCTGTTTACACAAAATTACTATTCAGACTTTTTTGCTTAAAATCAGCTCCAAAGGCTACTTCGAGCCAGAGTACTCTAACTACCTGTATGGGGTGGAGCTTGAAATTAAGGAAGGGCAAGTCCTTGAGCATTGAAGAAAGTGTCTTGAAGGACAGTAAGAAAAAGGACAGAGAAACTAGATAAAGGAGAAGGAAGCATGGCTGGAAGAGAAGAGTGGACAGGGAGAGACTGGAAAGGTGAGAAGAAGGGCTAAGGGTAAATGCTAGAAACAGAAATAAGAGATAAATATCAGGAGGTGGGGAAAGGGAAAGTGAAGAGTTAAGGGCATCCAGGTAGATGGAAATGAAACTGCACGGAGACAGCAGCTGGGGTGCAGACAGAGTAGCAAAAGGGAGACAATCAAAGCTACCGACAGAACTTCACGTTTTCCACAATACTCCAGACTCTCCTGTTTAAGACCCTCCAGTCCTGCATTACCAGGCGATCTCACAGAAATATTCAGAAGTTCAGAATATGAATAAGGTGTCAAATACAGGTAACTCCATGAAGATAAGGAACAGCAGAAACTGTCAAATACAGTACTAAATAATCAGCCAAACATGCCAATAAAGAAAAAATAATTGCAAGGCGGTAGTATCAATGGCTGGAGTTGGTGCAGACCTCAAGGCATTTGGCGAGAGTTTTTGACCTCAGTTAAGGATAGCAAGGACGTTTATACCTCTTGAACTACATGTTATAGTTGGTAGTTCTCCTACATAATAGGTTCCTTCATCCAAACAAGAACTTATCTTTGCCAGCATCTGCTCAAATGCAGCTATAATCTATAGTGCATGCCATGACATGTAAGGTGATCCTATATGTAGCCCCAAACTCCCCCTGCTGTAAAAAACCCACCCAATACCAACCAAACAACCAAAAAAGAACCTAGGGATTTTTTTTCTAAAATGAGTAATTTTTTTCCCCAGACATTTGTGAAATTAGTTATTTTAGTTGTCACCCCTTTCAGAGAATGATGTTCATATCTAAAGTTAAAATTAATACAAATGACTGAAGAGGCACAGCCTCATTACAAAGGATTTATACACAAACCCTCTTATCAATACCAACCTCCTAGGTCTTAGACTCCTAAAGACAGAAATATGGAGCTACAAATAACATTCATTTCCCAATTACTATGCCAACCAGCTCTTTTTATTATAGATTGTATTTGCATTTGACTGACTGGCCTACTGGAAGCACAGTGCTGCTAGACCATCATCAAGCATTTTTTCTTTTTCAAAGACGTAATCCAGACTATGCACACCAGTGCGCTATCAATTGGTTTAATAATTTCTTTACATTATAAGGGGTCCCATTTTTTGCAAATCTGGATTTTTGCTGAATACCTTCATGTTCCAATTGTAATGCCTCAGTTATGAAATGATGGGAATTTTTTCAGAGTAGTTGTTTATTGGACTTCTGTAGGAGTCTCATTATTTTCTTCTGTTTTTCATAGGTGGTACATTTGAAAATGTGTTCAAAGGACCATTGCTTTGCATTTGCATTTTCTTTACTGTTAGTATCTGCATATAGTATTGATAAACAGTTTAGTTTTCTTTTCTATCATGAATTGTCTGTGAACAGATGGATTCCTACATGCCTATTTTTTATTCAAATTTCTACATGAAGACTTTATAAAAATTAGTTCAATTAGTAGGCTGCTAATGTACAACTCTTTGGGTGTCTGCTCATCATTCCAGGAAATAATCTTGTAACACAGGCATTTGTTTAACCTGTAGGAAACCTGAGACCTCCAGAGTGCTGTCAGGCAGGACCATTAATCTCTTTGTACCTTGATCTCCCGTTTTAAAAATGGTGAACAAATTCTTTGTAAATTCTTTGAGGAAGGGATTTCCTCTTTTTGCCATCTTGGTTTAGACATTGTAATAATAACAGCATGATTATCTGTTTTGTGACATGTAGTAGGCCAGTCTGGATGCCAAGAACTTCTTGGGGCAGAAAGCACAAGTCAAAAAAAAAAAAGGTTACATCAAATAAAATCCTAGAATTCAAATAAATATTCACAAACACTACTCTGCGTTATTTACACAGGTATAATTGTCTTTAATCTTCTCATATTGCTTCTCAATCTAATTGTTTCAGAGTCAGGTTTCAAGTGAAGCTTGACTGCACTGTAACTCAAGTTTAACAGAAGGTCTTCAACATGCTGTATGTGGCCAATGCTGGCCACTGAGGAATGAAGTAGAATATTTTGTTATTACAAAGGTAAAATTATGGCTCTTCATCATTCTTTATTTAGGGAGAAAGAAGGGATATCCATGGAAAAAGAAAACAAAACTACCTTACTTCCTCAGATATATCTAATTGTTTTAATGACATTCTTGTTTTATACAGATCTGGGAGTAAGGCAGAAAACTGTAGTGCTCTGTTTTGCACTGTGTCTAAAATTAGACTCATCATGGTTTCAGAACAAGAAAGAAACAAGCCTTCTCTCTTGCCCCACTGAAGCACACCCTGTCCAAAAACTAACACAAAGACTTGTGAAATAAAAAAGGAAAAATGAAAATTGTTGATATTCCATTCATCTGGAGCTGTATTTTACAATTAAGACAACAAAGAAAGAAATAATGAGGAGAATTAGAGTTGTTCAAGAAGTCAACATTTTAAAGAAATGAATGTTTAAATATTACTGCTTAAAAATTCACCAGTATATTGTTTTTCAGTGACATTCATGAGAAATTGTGTCACTAATCCATGCAGTGGAAATGCATATGTGGGAAAACACCTATTTTTGTATACAAATGCTGTAATGCATTATCCAAATACTCAAGAAATGCTTTTGGGATGCACCCAGGTTAAAATAGAGTTGGGGAAATTGAGAAAAATCAGTCTTAAAAAAATTCTGTCCTGCACTGTGACATAGGTGTCTAAAATCTTGACATATTTCATATTTCATTCAAAGATAAATTCCTTCCATTTTTTCCAGGGATGATTTAGAAATGGCTCTGCTCCTCCCTCTTTTTGTTACAACTAAAAAAAGTACAATGAAATCTTCATTATTTATACGGTATCCAAAAGTATGCATTGTTCAATGAAAATACGAAAATGCCTCACTTTTGAGCACATTTGAGCAAAATACTGCTCAAATATCCTTTTGCACATCCTGTATGGGAAGAATTTAATCTACATAAATTTGTTTTGATGAGTTTTTTACTTATTTCAATTGACAGTGCTTTCATATATGATATTAAAAGAGTAAGCAGTAGCATTTAATTGAATCTAAAGGTAATACAATGACAGTTAATTCAGTCATGCTTTCACTGTTAACGCGGTGCAATGATTTACTCATTTGTCATTCCACTTACTTCTGTGTTTGAACAAACATAAATTACAATTATACCTCTCTATAACTACCAGTTAGTACATATGTGATACTTGTAATGACATACACATATAAAATTAGAAGAGCACATGATAGTATATATGTTTTATTACAAATCAGAAACTTTCTGACTTTAGTGAAAACTCTCATTCCTCTCACATATACGTTCATCTCTTTTAGAAAACAGTGTCATAAATTTAGTGACTGGTGTGCCAAATGTGAAGACTTGTAATCAAGTTGGGAACTGTAAAGGAAATCCAAGTCAAACCACAAGAAGTCAGAGGTTAAGAACAGGCAGTCAGTGATGAGTAGCATTACTGAAGTGGAAATGACTGGTAAACACAGCCCAGGTCATAGCACATCACTAATATTAGCAGTTCACCTAAATAAAGAGCTGGCCATTGAAATAAGAACCCCGTTTCATGAGAAAATACGGAAAATTCCAAATTAATTTTTATTTGACACTGGAATGATTTAACAGATCTACTACAATATCTCCTGGAGCCATTTTCTCTAGAGCAGCACAGTGGTCAAGGCACCTGCCTCGCACTGGAAGCTATGCACGAGGCCCTTTGATACCAACTTCAGGCACAGAACTAGTGTCACTCACATTTTGCAGACCACTGATCAAAACAATGAGTCATTCACTATTCACTTTTTATTTTTAATTTATACTGTTGGAATTTTTATTTATGAGAGAGAAAAAATTAATATTCTTGAGGAAAAGGGGGCACTGCAGCTCTCATATATCCCACACAATACCCTCAGGCTTTGCTTTGCTTTCTTTGACCAAATCCTGAAAAATCTTACAAAAAGAGTAACCATATTTTTCAGCAAAACAGCATTACAGAGCTTTTCTGTGTTTCTGTGTTTTCTGACTGTTCATCTCCACCAGTAACTGTAAACTGCTGGCACTGGTGCCAAGTTTGGTACAGAGAGATTTATGTTGGCAGCACATGAGCTTCTGAGCTTTTTAAAATAAATTTGGCATGAGGCACTAAAAGAGTTCACCATCACTGATCTAGATTACATCCTTCTTTATCAGCAGACGAGTTTCAAAATTCCCATCTAAATAAACACCCCAAATTCATTGTATTTTCTTCCACTAAATTAATGCATATAGGAAGAATTCTCTGAAATCATCTGCAAATTCACTGCATTTTTCATTCACTGTCTCCAGAAAACTCAGGTCTGCTGCTTTAGTGTGACGTAACTGTTGTTTATTACACTAATCTTGATTATCTCCGTTTTAGCTTTTGCCTCCCAACTTGCTTGTTGCTATTGTATTCATGTCGGGTCTAAAACCAGGACCTAACCTAGTTGAGGCCAGCAGTTGCCTTTTTAGTATCAGGTCCAGACAGAGTCTACCACAAAGGAGCACCACTTCCCAACTAGAACCTCAACAAGCTGCAGCACTACAGATGTTAAATATCATAACAATGATTGTATCTTCCTTACACAGTGATTATTAGCAAAGCTGCACAGCTTTCAAAGAGCCCTTGTTTTTACTTTTCACCAGCAGCTGAAGCAAAGAACACATTTCCATTACAAGATGAAGCTGTACAATCTCATCCAACAAATGATCTCACTCTGACCCTCACACTAACTTTGCTATTAAGCAAAAACAGGCACATTTTCAAATATTGATTCCAACTAATGTCTGATCCTAACAGGCATGATCTTATCAGGGCCCCACTATAATAGAAGGAGTGTCAGAGTTAAACAGAATAGGTTTAGATAAGATCACAATCTTTCTCACCATGATGTGATGCTATCACGGAGTCAGTATAGTATTTGAAGTAATTATCATTAATAGATATTGGCAACAGGAAGAGTGGTTACTGCTAAGATCTAAACAAATTTGTGCATGATAAAATAAAACAAGTTTTATCTGAATGGTGGATAAGGATATGTTATGTTCCCTGAGAGACTTCGCTGCCTTTACTTTTTTCTTTGAAATGATGGATATTCAATTAAGAGAGAAATATTGCGTATTAACATTGCTACTTCAGTTTGTTCTGTACCTTCTGTTTTGTGGCAAACTGCCACTTTAGCCTTCCCGCTGCTTTCCTGATGTCTATCTTGACCAGACGTCCCATGATGTGTTGTGTGGACAGACCCCGGTCCCAGTATTTGCCTGAAGAAACATGGCCATAGCTGATTTCATGGTGCCCTTCCTTGTTAGCAAAGAGCAGGGTAGCAAGGGGCTGTCTTACAGGAGGTGTGGGAAGCAAAGGCTCATCCTTCTAGTCTTTGAGCCCTACAGCTGTTTCCTTATTGCTATTATTCTTTGCAGGAATATGAGCCCACGGTGGGCTAGCCTTGGAGGACTGGTCTCTAGGGTTAGTGTGGGCTATGGCAAAAGCCACAAGAGAGGTGCAAGGTTGACAGACATCTGGCTTAGTTTGATTTTTGCCTCACCATTCATTCTGATCATGGTAGACTTTCTGCATTTTCAGAAAGAAGAAGGTACTGTAAAAGGGAACACCTGCTTTCATGTGGCAAATTCTCTGTGAAACTCTTCAGTCTTTCTCCCCTGAAGCTGTTAGCATGTAAGGCCAAAACAGCACAGAATGAAAATAATAATTTATAGCCCTGGAAAAAATGTTATCAACCTAGGAAAACTGAAAACACTGGTATGAAAAAGAAAAAAAAAAAAAGTAATTTGATAGTTATGAGAGTGCTTTTTGTAATGAAACAGCACAAGCATAGCTAAACTCTCATATACCGAAGCCGTACTAAAACAATACATAAGAAAAAGGTGCAAATCTAAAACCCCTTTAACTGTTCATCATTAGTAGAAATAAGCAAGTGCAAACAGGCACAATCAGATTTCCAAGAAGCAATGTTCTCTATGCCTATTGTGATAACAATATTGAACTCTAATATGCTATTTTTCATCCTTAGAGCACTTACAGACATTAGCTAATTAAATCAATTTAAAAAATATTTCTAAATTAATAGGATACTTGCCAAGATTACCCAAATATTGTCTTATACAAAAAAACCCCACACGTAGCTTTTCTACTTATCATCATGTATTTGTCTTCTCAAATATGTGATTAACTCCAGAGCACTGAAATCTTTTTGATAATCGCTGAAGATGAATGTATCAGGACAATCAGCAGCATATGGAACACAGAATGCTGCCAGATGTTAACACACTAAAATAAAGCAGAACCATCCATGTACTCCATATCTTGTCTAAAAATAATATACTCATTGACCTTAACCCAATCAAACTAGTCCCATCTTCAAGGTCAAATAAGCATACCTCAGCCCTACTGCTTTGAATGAAAGTTTGGGGTGCTCAGCACCTCCTGCTGGTGCTCAGCACTAGGCAAGATCAAGTCCTCAGTGCATATTAATCACTGTTTAAAATTTGAGATCATTGTGCATTCCCTTTCATTGCTTTATATTTTTTAAAGGACTATAGATGGAAACAGAAAAACACCTAGAGGGAAAAATACAGGCATACAAACCATCATCTCTAACACACACTTCATTTGGAAGAGATCTGCGTATGCTACGTGTTGTCTTGAAAAAATAACTTCAACAGTCTTTGTTACCCCCCAAAAAATTTAAAGTGATAATACCAACACAGCGTACTGCTGCAGCTCTCGTGGGGTTGAATACAATGCTGCAGCGGGCCACGGCAGTGAATGCCACCTCCGGAAACTCTTTGCTTCCCCACGCCTTGCAACTACCCCAAAGTAGACTTTGCAAGCCCTCCTGTCCAACACCACAACCAAAGAAACACCGAAAACAATGAGAACACCATGATCGTATTTCTGAAGGGTTCAGGAGACTTCACGGTTAAGGTAGTTATAGTGAACAAAGAATTAGATCGTCAGGTATCTTTGGTATGACTGGCAAGGAAATGCTTATTAAAGGTCACAAAAGCCATTTAGTCCCATGTATGCCACTAGCCAGAGCAAGTGTAGTAGGTGCTACTACAAAGCCACTTTAATGCTGCAACAAGTGCTACTGATTGGCTTGGAAGAGGGAATGTGAGGAATGTTAAGGAGGCACAACCACACTGAGTGGTCTCGTATTTGTGAGAGGTCAAGTTTTGAAACATGGATATTCTTCTCATTTTCCACTGCTGAAGGTGGTGGTGGAGGGGGAAGAGTTTTCAAAAGTAATCAGTGCATGTGCAGTCATCTACAACATGCAGGTACCTGTTACTGTTACTGTATGCATTAAAGGGATTTACTAGCACAGAAGCAGTACCACAAAATGAGCACTGAGGATGCCAGTGATGCCAAGAGCATCCTCGCAAATGTTTCCACATCTAGCCCATGGTGTGTTCTCTGTTTTTCAGCCTGCCTAATCGGGGCTCTGGTACCTGATAGCGGATGACTGATTAAAGAAATCAAGATTCAGCTTACTCCCTGAGGCGTGCTGTACTGCCAGATCAAAGTGCACACATTTGGCATCCTGAAAATGCAATACCATTGCTCTCACTTTGCAAATCTGTGACACAGAAACCTGGGACAATGATCCTTATAGAACAGACAGCATTTCTTAAAAAAGAGGTACGGAATACTCTAGAAATAAAGTCCTAAGTACAGCTGAAAAAATGCACTGAAAAAGCTACACTGATTTAATATTTGGTTACACACAGAGTGTTAATTCTAACTTTAGTTAGCAAGAAACTGGAGTGGGAAGGAAGAATATTCAGAAGACAAAAACCCTGCAGGCAATTGGGAAACAACATGCCAAAGAAATATAGCTGCTTACTTCCTTATCTCCCAGCAAGCCCTTGTTATATTTCAATTAGATTTTGAAAACGGTACCCTATACTGGTATGACCAACTGTCTAGCTTGCTGTAGCATCCCATCTGCCATTTTCTACAAAAAAACAGTGCTTCATTCTGGCCTTTTAAAGCCAATCTTGAAAGATTTTAGCTACCTGCAGGCATCTCTGGGCAGCCAAACAAGTGAAGTTGGCTGCTGACGTTCCTCAGCATTAGGGTGCCAAAAGCCACAGGTTCATCTGCTCTGTTTCCTTCCCCCGCGCCATGGCTCAGCTGCGCCTACACCACTCCTGTCCAGCCCGCTCCTGTCCAGCCCGTTCTTAAACACACCAGCTACAGATTTACTACAACCTCCTGAATCTCTTCCAGCCTTATTTTTAGAAACTTATTCTTACTACCTTTAGGAAGCTTTTTCATGTATTTAACCTAAATCTCCCTTGCTGATACCTACACCTATGAGTCTGGCAGGTTCACCTAATGCAACCCACCATATTCTTCCACCAACCATGATCCACGTGGACCCACGAAGTGAGGGAAACCCTCCACCACAGAAGTGTACAGGATTAAGATGGCATTTTGGGTTGGAGCAGGGGAGGTGGTTTGACCAGAGTGAGAAGAGAAATGTGAGTAAGGCAAAGCAAGTGGATCCCAGAAGAGAATACGATCCGGAATTTAACAAAGATAAATAACAAGATCCAATATCTAATGTAGTAAATGCAACTGCATCCAAGAGGAAGAAGCACCATAAAAGCAAAGAGATAAGACTAAGACATACTAAGAGGCCCACAGCAGAATTAAAAATTAGTAGTAGCAGAACCAGGCCTGTTTCAACAGAAGAAGAAAAGAAGAAACTAAGATAGTTTGGACCTACTATTGTTTTCTGCTTTATTGCTCTCTTCCCTTTATGCTAATTTGTCCCAGTTTTCTTCCAAAAGTGAGGACAACAGCTTGCAGGAGGGGGAGAGAGGGAAGAATCCTTCCTCACCTCCCCAGCACCGAGGCACACCTCCCTCAGCTCCCTTAAACTTGTCTTTAATGTCCTCGCACATGGCAGGAGTTCCAGTTTCATCTTTTAAAAAACATGGTCACTCATCCCCCAGATTAGAGACTGCCATGTGGAATAGAAAGCTTCAAAGAAAAAAAAAGTATTTTGGGAAATGTGAGATGTTTATAAATAAATACAAAAATAATAACAATTACTAACATATATGAAGCTTTTATTTAAAAAAACCTCTTAATGCTTTTCAGATATCAAATCAAATGTCAAAAACAAGATATAAAATACTAATCTGTGACAGGGAGAATTTTAAACTATAAGACATTTTCTCAGAGTGGGAATAATCTACATAAACTATGATGATATCTCAAATGCTATGTAGTTTATTCTAAATGCATCAGTAGCATTCAGACTTCTATCCTTCCCTTAGAGCACAGAAAGGACAGTGTTTTGTCTATGTAAAACTCAGGTATTCCCTAAAAATGTTAATAGAGCTCAAATAAAAACAATATATTGTCACTATATTTAATATTTCACAATTTGTGAAACATTTTGTAAATACATTGAAATACTTCCCCTTTCTCTCTAGTCCATGGAACACATGATAAAACGCATAGTGAAAAGAAAGGGGGCAGAATTTTATCAATTAATACTAAGTTATTTAAGATGGGGCACAAATATGAAACAATACCTAATCTGATGAGACTATGCATGTAATTCATCACGTACGGAATACTGGAACACACACAGAACCCTGTAAATAAGAGACACCATCAGGTAGAGTACTAGCTGTGCATCCCTTGCTGCAGCAAGCTTTCCCCTACTGCAGGTAGTCTGGGTCTGGCAGGGAGGGCAAGGACGGCAAGCAAAGGTGCCTCCCGCGCTCTTCGCAGCAGAGCCCTAATGGCAGGAGCCAATCATCTCGTCAGCTCCCCTGCGGCCTGAGGAGCCACCATGGGATTAGATTGATGAGCTTGTTCTCTGAGCTTGATAAATGAGGCCCAGGACATTTACAAACTTCACTCAGCACTTGAGATCTCAGGCCGAGCTCTGTATTGCCCATATTTCAGTGGTGCAAAGTAGATCTGCTGCATCTGGAAGAGGACAAATTTTGCTACTGGCTATGTGATATTACAACATCATTAGAGAAGGAGCTATAGCTGAACGCAGAAGTTCAGCAAAATGTTAGTATTTCAAATAGAAGCCTGATTTTTAGGACCTAATAACAGTTGGTACTTTCTTCTGACTAGAATATGCTAATTTTATATACTCACAAACACTTACATTGTGTGTGTGTATATATATATGCACAAACATATATACTTACTGTACTTAAAATTTTTTATATATTTATGTATTCACACATACTGTACTAACTATACTTGCTATTAATATTGAGGGTTTTTTTTTATTGAAACATTCAAAAACACACTCTCATAGAATGCAGTTAATTTGGCTGGTAATGAAAAAACCTTTTATTTCCATCATTCTTGGAAATTTGCGGGCTACTCCTCTCAAGCATATTCAGACAGAAAGGGAATTGATGTTCGGAATTTATATCATTCCATCACAGTGTACAGAAGTGAGCAGCAAGCAGCCACTGTCTTCACTGAAACCACAGGTCCATTCCTTTACATGAAGTTGTTTTTATTTAAATGAAGATAGACAATCATTTCAAATCTTGTTATTGTTACTCTGATATGGTATCTTAGTCTGCACTTTTATTAGCACAAACAAATTTTGACAGCACCAAACGGTGAATTTTCTTTTCACACCAGAATTGTCTCTACAGCATACTTCATGCCAAACAACTGCCCACTATTGCCTCCACAAGCCTTACGGAACGCATCCGTTGATGTTTTCATAATCGTATGTCATTTGCATGCCCAGACAGTACATCTGGACAACATACGGAGTGCAACACAAGTGCTACCACAGCTCCACAGGCAACAGCGTCATGATGTTTTCCTCCACTACCAATGTACGCTAAGGCTACCTACCCTTGGGTAGGTATAGTTTTATGTGTAATTGCCCCAAAGAAACCCAGGAGCATCCAGGACATTTTATGTACTAGAGGTCAAAGAGAGAACACAAGCCTCCAGGTCCTTCAGTTCAGGACCAAATTCTTGTAACTACCAAATTCTTGGCTTAAAAACACAAAAGTCTTTGTAGACACAAGCACCTTTATAGCTTTACGTTTGACTAAAATGATGGAGCTAGTAATTCCTACGCTTGTTCTATGGATGTGAAACTACTGAAAAAAAAAAAGTGTCAACATTTTAGAAACTGACTTTTATTTCAAAGTAAAAAAAAATGGTGTTCTTTAACACTTAGTGAAAAGAAAGTTATTTCAAAAACTGCTGAATATTTAAATCTGACATTTTAGATCTCCTTAGTCTATACTAATACATATGCTTCATAAATAAGAAGAAATACCATTATAAAAAGCATGAATTTTAAAAATGTCCTCAGAGGACAACATTAATGTTAAATTCCTCATCTTAAACATGGGTGCTGCACTCATGCCTGTTAGGTATTTTTAGTGTAGTGAGCTACATGAATGACTTTAAATGGAGCTAAATGAATCATTTCTCTCACCCAAAGTTTTTTAAATAAGACAACATCCCATTCTAAAAGTTGTGTTATAAATTTAGTCCAATCTACAACAGCAAAATAAGAATTTGAGTCTCAACAGCTATGGAACAGAGAAGATTAGAGCAGATGACCATAGTCTAGCAGCGCAAGAATATGTTGCTACTGCGCAGTTTATTGCAGTGGTTCTCTCTGAACAGCTTAGCAGCACTGCAGTACACATTGTCTGCTCTCTGCTTTTCCCCACATCCTAAAATGGAAGAGCCTGGCATTTGCAGACAGTGTCTCCCTCTGCCTTTGCTGCCTGGGAGGCCCCAAGCCAAATTATCTTGCCCTTTTTCTGTTCAGGGCACCTGACCATGCCCCATCTCTTCCACTGGGCCATCCTTTCGCTCTGCTCTCAGCAGCTTTCTAGCAATGTGCCCCAGGGCGCATGCCCGCTTTAAGAAGGACCCCTCTACTGAAATGAAGCTTGCTGAAATAGGACAGATAGTTTATTGAGTTTTCTCCCAGGGAACTGAGTTAGTTTAATGAGCATGATTGGTAACGTCTACTACTTAATTACAACAGTATTCAGATAAAGTCTGCTTAATGGAGATGCTTATAGCAAGCACCAAGTAATAGGATTATTTTAAAAAAACCTTTCAAAGTGACCAGTAGTAGTTTTAAACAGATGTTAAAGTTCTGCTGTTTCGATAAACAGGTGTCAAAATGAACCATGGGTATGCATAGTCTTAAAAAAGGGCAGTAGTCAAGGAAAAAAGGTTAAAAAACAAAAGCAAATTTATGTGAAAATCCCCTACTGACGTAATACTACACTCTGGAAACCATCAATTCAGAAATAAAGAAATAAAAAGGAACAATGTAATTTCAATCCTGTCTGCCTGTGAACATTTGTGGTGTGTTGGGTTTTGTTTTTTTTTTTAAACAAACGATATTTGTATGTCCGTTAAACTTCTAATATCTTA
The DNA here is from genome assembly GCF_963921805.1 of Phalacrocorax carbo. Lineage (NCBI taxonomy): Eukaryota > Metazoa > Chordata > Aves > Suliformes > Phalacrocoracidae > Phalacrocorax > Phalacrocorax carbo. Next base: position 21,703,689 of record NC_087514.1, read on the forward strand.
AAATCAAGGCTATGGCAATGGCATGTAGTATTAACACCAGTGTACCAACAGCATTTAGACAGAGGTGTATGATCAGTGAACTCTTTCTCTTCATGGATCATGTTGCTTCATCACCTGTTCACATTCTGGAAACTTACTTCTGCAAGCTGTAGAAAATGGCTTTCAGCTTTTTTCAAACAGTGCATTCATTCATATTGTCAACACATCTTGCTATCATATTAGCAACATGTTTTAAATTATCTCTGTTGTGCAAACGTAAATAAAGGAGCAATAATAAATAGGTGGGGTTTTTTTAAAAAAAAGTGTTTAAACTGCAATTATGCACAAAAGTTTAAAAAAAGTTCTGTCATTGCACTCGCCATGTCTATATATAAGTGGGAGAGCACTTCATAAAAGGCGAGGCAATGTGAGGCGATGTGTTCTCAAAGACTATTATGGATGGCCACGTGGATGTCCACATCATTTCAGCATATCTCCCTTTTTTAAATGTTTCGATTTATATGAAGTGGCCAACCCTGACACTTGCACAGCACATCGCCCTAAGGTGACACAATTTGCTGCCCAGAAGCACTGTTACATTAATGTCTGCTCATGTGTGGGACAGAGGGAAGTGTTTTAAAACTAGTTTTAAATATGAAGAGCCTGACAGTAACAGGAGTCAAAATTAGAAAGAAATGTTTTTGTAGTCACTTGAGGTACTTAAAGGTATGAACCCAGTATAATAAAGATTAGAATCAAGGTTCATTATTCAATACACTATTTTTGCTAATCAAATATAAAAATGGCTCTGTGCTAGTAAGAGACAAAATCCCCATTTGCGGGTAAGTATCTGAAGATAAAAACTGCCTTATCCCTTTCCCTGTTTGAATGGGAGAATCAGACATCACAGACTGACTACAGCCAGACTACACCTAGACTACTGGCTGCCTTGGTGTCCGTACAGCACCTCCAACCAAAGCACCCAGAAAAGCCTGTCACTGCAACTACGAAGATTAAAAGTTCCTGGCCACTACAGATATGAGTTTTCTGACCGAAAGTGACCAGCCGCAGATTAGCGAGTGACTAACTTAACTGCGTTTTGAACCTTGGCTCCTCAGCCCCTCACATGTTACCCAGTCAAACAGTTTCATGAGGATATCTCCCAGAAGAAGTGTTGCTTTGGCGCTGAACCTCCCAGATCCCATTAAAGGGTCCCTGCTGTATCCCACTGCTCGCCTGGCCCAACCCTGCACACTTTCCTCCCGCAGATTCCCTTCACAGACACGTTGAATCCTCTTTTCCTTATCAGGCCGATACAGGCCTGCCCCGCGCGCTCCTCCCTGCAACAAGGCGACAAGAATGGGGGCCAGGATCCAGCTGCTCATTGTTTTGCTTCGCAAAACCCTGCCATGGGCACAGATTAACACCAAAAACTAGATGGCGGCAGCCAAAGGAAAAGGCCTTTCAGAATGCCTCCACACGACTACCGGAGCGGTGGCGCAAGCTGCTGCTCAATGTCCATCATGGGCTATGCAGTTCTGTGCTGCTTTTGTTTCCTAGGGCTTCATTCCCACTAAGTTGTCCCCTCAAACAGGAAAAATATTTACAGCTGGAATAAAACAAGCAAACAGCTTTTTCTTAAATAGGCTGTTAGTGCCCTGAATTTAGAGCTGCAGCTTTAAATTTAGCACTGAATTTAGAGCAGAGCAGCTATTCAGTGGTTTGTATGACCAGCCTAGAGGGGTCTTCTGCTCTCTTCACCTGCCTCTTCACGTTAGACTTGACATTTGTGCAAATCCACTTTCCTGTTAAAGACAGAAATCACAAGCTAGGAGTTTCATGCTTAGAAATATATTCCTGTCTACTTACAGGTACCCACAAACTATTGAATTTTCTGTGATGCAACAAGGAGCAAAGTTGGAGGCTTGCTGGTAAAACTAGTGATTAAATCTTGTTGCTTTCCTTGCAGAGCTGAGTTCTCACCAACTGTAGACAGAAAGCAGTATTGTACAAAACTGTTCATGTGTCTGTTATATCAAAACTCAAACAGAATCTGTAAACATGTAGGTGATCTCTTTTTACTGTAAAACAAGAGAACAAGCTCTTATTTTAGAAGTACACTTTCTAGGCTTGAAAAAATACCCCTGTGCATTTCATTTTCTTGGGATTATCAACTGTTACTGAACAGCTGATGGAAAGTGGAAGAAGTGGAAGGAAATGGAAGGCAATAACCTTTGCAATTGTGCAGACGGATACAAACTATGCATGCAGCTGAGAGCAGCAGAATTTTGCCAGTTTGGCAAAATTACAGGAACAGATCATTAAAAGTATCTAAATAGGGGATCTATCACTCTAAATATAATAAAAGTTTCTAACTAGATATCCATAAATATTTAATAATGATATAAGGATTTCTTAAATTCAGATTGAAATGGGAATTAAATGCCTAGACAAGTTTTAAGATTCAAGACTCACTCTTTGTTGTTAAAAACAGCATTCATAAGACTTCTGGTGGATTGTTTCATCAACAATAACAGTAATGCAATGGGGTACATTATTTTATAAGGGGTTTTGCTCACCCTAATTCATAAGTATTGGCTAGTTAGCCTAGATGAGAAAAATTAAGAACTTGATTATTCATTGAGCTATTTCAAGTCTACCGTTACAGTCTGAATATTCTGCAGCCCTGATACAGACCTCGCTCTATCTCCCAACAGTGCTGCGGCACTGCTGCTGAAGTTAGTGGCTGCTATTCCTACTGCAATTGTGAACAGCACTTAAATAATTTTTGTTCAAGGTACCCAACTTTCCACTACTCTCAGATGTATATTGTTAATATAATTCAAGACAGAAACTTGAAAGATCTAAAAAGTATTTGACATATGGCATGGTGACTCAATTAATTATTGTGCTGAATTAATTAGCTTGCTCCCTCTCCTGAGCCAACAGCAGTGACACTGTATTCGCAGCACAGCACTGCTTGAAATAAGAAGCACTTCAACAGGATATTACATGTACAGGCTGGCTGTATACAGCACAGAGTACAAGGTTAGTAAGTAATCTGTAACTGTAATAGCTAGGTAATGAATCCTGTGAGGCAGTGTCACATAGCTAACACCAAACAGTAAAGTCAGGTAAGATACTTACACAGAATACAGATACACAGAATCGTATAGGTTGGAAAAGACCTTTAAGATCACCGAGTCCAACCATAAACCTAGCCCTGCCAACTCTATCACTAAACCACGTCCCTGAGCACCACATTCAAATGTCTTTTATATGCCTCCAGGGATGGTGACTCAACCACTTCCTTGGGAAGACTGTTCTGATGCTTGACAACCATTTTTGGTGTAGAATTTTTTCCTAATATCCAATCTAAACCTCCCCTGGCGCAGCTTGAGGCCTTTTCCTCATCCTATCACTCATTACTTGGGAGAAGAGATCGACCCCAACCTCACTACAACCCCCTTTCAGGTAGTTGTAAAGAGTCATAAGGTCTTCCCTCAGCCTCCTCTTCTCCAGGCTAAACAACCCCAGCTCCCTCAGCCGCTCCCTCAGCCGCTCCTCATAAGACATGTGCTCTAGACCCTTCACCACCTTCGTTGCCCTTCTCTGGACACGCTCCAGCACCTCAATGTGTTTCTTGTAGTGAGGGGCCCAAAACTGAACAAAGTATTCAAGGTTCGGCCTCACCAGCATTCGAATACAAGGGGGACTTGTACTCAGCCACAAACATATTTTCCAATAAAAGAGACCAGCTGCAAAAATTGTGATATTTACTTACCTGAGGTTCCCTGAATTTTTCTTTTCTTTCCTCTCTATACCAAAAATTCACATTAAAGCTCTTTTCCAAAAATTATTTGATGTTTGTAACAGTGCAATGTTTGAAGTTCTCATTCAGAAATGAACTAAGCCTACTGTCAGCTGCCAATGTGAAAGTTTGATTGAATTCTAGGGACGTGAGGCTTTACCCAAATCAGCTTTCCAGAACAGATATAAATAACTTAAGTAAATGAATGCAACTCCCCCTATGAACAACAGAGAGCATGTACACTAGTGAGAAAAGTAATCAAATGTGTCAAGAAAACAGAAAAATCATAAATAAAGCAGAATCGTTTCAAGAAAAAAAATGATAAAAGAAAAATATGTAGAAGCTGGCACTGGGCTTCTGTTGCTTAAACAGTAAATTAAAGTTCTATCAAAAGGTTTACATTTCTTCACACAGTACTTTAAAGTAACAAATGTAGGATTACAGGAAACATCTGATATTTGGGAAAAAACCCCACAATACTTAGAATCACAGAATAATTCAGGTTGCAAGGGACCTCTGGAGGTCATCCAGTCCAAACTCGTGCTCAAAGCAGGACAAACTTCAAAGTCAGATCTAACTTCGAAGTTAACTCAGATTGCTCAAGATTATATCCAGTTCAGCTTTGACGACCTCAAAGGATGGAGTTGCTCAGGGGACAAAACAATATTGCTGAGGACTACAATTCTGTTTACAGGAGCTTTTTCAGATTTCCAAATGTATTTATATTAGTAGGAAAAACAAAAGTAAAATCTTTCAAGTGTTAGCAAAAATAGACTTTCTGGTTTTTAATTTGACAAGAAACAAATGAGTATTTTTCCAGTTTAGTGAGAAAAAAGTCCTGAAGATTTTCATCCCACATCTCTCTGAACTAGGTTGGAAAAGTTGTTCCGTCCTATTACAATCACCAAACTAAAAAGTCAGCTCTGCTCACTGCTTAATTACAAGTTAATTAAAAAAAAATCTCAGCTAACTGTTTTTGTTACAGCAAAAATGGTATTTGCCTGAATATACAAAGTAATAACAGGCCTTAATATATTCCTGTGCTACCAAAGCAGAAGCAAGCTCCTGCTAGAAGGATTGTTGTTGCTCTACATCTCCTTCAGAAAACAAAAATTAAACAACATGATCCACTGATGACATGTTGCAAATTCACCCAAAGGCTATCTGATAATGATAACTTTTGTAGTGAAGGGTCAATCAACATCATGTCCCGTACTCAAACATTATCTTCAAGTCTTATATACCTGAGGAAGTGATACAAGTGGACAGTGCACTAGAGACAACAAAAGCTAGCATTTTTCCTAAGGTATTATGTGGACTGCCTTTGAGCTACACCAGGACTAAGGTTTCTGTTGCATGAAAGTTGATGAAAGCAGTAAAAGTGGAATCTTAGAAAATTAATTGAATTATAGGTAGTTGTTCCAAAAGACATTTTATGAAAAACATTTTGAGAATACTGAAAGACCAAGAATAAAGTAAACGAAGAAATAAAAATGGATTAAATGGATGGAGAAAATGGAGAGAGGAATTCAAATTGTCCAGTTTCCCCTTTCTAACAATAAGACACTTTGAGTGTCCTGTACTTTTGAAAATCCATTTGGGTGCCGGAATGCAAAATCTGATCTGGGTTGGGAACAGTGGACTCTAGGAAACAAAGTTTCCATGACACTCTCTGTAACTTCTTGTTAGCATCTTTTCATTAACAAATTATGCTGAAGAGTCTACAAAATATCAAGATCTTACATGGCTATTATGTACTCATAACAGAAGAATGCTTCACTACAATTTTAATAGGCATATTTACACTATCCAGCAAGCCCTTAGAAAGAGAACTCCAATATATAGGCACAGGCTCTCCAGGGAGGAGTTAAAAGACTATCAGTTTCCTCTCTTCTCTCCCATGTCCATAAAACCCCTCTCTCACACTGTCCCAGATGGTACTTCAGCAACTCAGCACCACTCAGTCTCTTCAGGTCCTCCAAGGGCAGGACCATATCCCCACCACTGGGAAGCTCAGCTTCTCCATTTACAGCACAGATGTATGTACCCCAAATGTATGTAATACACTTCTGTGAAACAGTTCCACAGGTCTTTATGCTAATACATTCATGCAAAGTCTGTAATAGCAAACAGTGATCCAGCTGAAGATAATGGTTCTTCAGAAGTATCCCACAGGGCAATGCATGTTCCAAGATTGTCTAAACCCTTCTTCTAGAGATATTCGCTGCTTTTTTTTCAATACAGGGTCACCTTTCCAGATATTCTCAGAAAATACAAATAATATTGAAGCTTAGACTTAAAACCAAGACAAACAAAAATGAAATGAAGACCTAGGAATGACATGATTTTCAGTGCACTGAACTGAGACCAGCAAAGCATTACTATTAAGTAACATGCTCCACGTACAATCTGCAATCAGCATAAAACACAAGGTTAATTGAGAATATATTATATGACAGGTGCCTTTTGATATCTTTAAAAATAATTCCAATCTGACAGAAGACCTTGCTATGTTCAGTAACATTTACATTGAGGCAAATTTAATTATTTTTATCTTAAAATAATGTAGCTATTTATTTTCTATACCATCCATTAATATAAATTAAGTATTCAGCAATTAATGCAATGAAACATTTAAAAAGCCAGTACAAATCAGATATTACTACTCAAACACAACAGCTTGGTTCAGCAAACAAGGAAGTGACATTTCCCTTCTGTAAAATAACAAGTTAAATACTATTAACCTGTGCTCCAAATAACTTTACGTGGACGGTTGCCATAGATGAACTAATTGGAAAAGAGCCAAATACCACTGTCCGTGAAACCTAACAATGCCTGTTTTCAAATGCTCCAGCTGAACAGTAATTCAGGCTATTCCCTGAAGAGTGACACATAATATAACGAAGCAAAGCGTCTTGGAGCATCTACATACCAAGGTGTTATTATTCAGATCCATCTTCCCAGCAAAAGGCCCCCATGTTGTTCCAACCGGAAGCTGCTGCCGGCTCTGAATCTTGCGCTCTCCGTCTTTCTGGACCACCTCCAACTCTCCTGCAAACAAAGGAAACAAGCAGTGTTGAGAGTACTTTCACTTGTGCCTTGACAACAACCACCTCTGCCTTTGTGTTGGCTCTATACGCACAATGTTCTGAGGACCCATATAATGAGAATTAATTATGCTTGTCTGAAAAACAACTGATCTTGTCATCCTGCAAAAGAAAAACAAACCTTTTCCCTTATAATTATATTCAAATTTGGTTTAGAAAGCCCCATTTCTTTCTCGCATTTTTTCACATGCATTAGAGTTTGAAGGCATTTTTATTCAGGATAGTCGTTTCATAAAAGTTCTTAAGAAATGCTGAGGAGGGGGGGGGATGATCGCTGAAAGGAGAGAGTGCCATAGTAGCCACACGTGGTGCATTAACCTCCCTGATGCATTTTGCTGTCACAAGACCATGTTCTGAAGCAGTCAGCTACTAACAATTTTAGAGACATACTTTACAGCGATATAAAACCAAATCTACTTGTTTTGAAGAAACTAATAAAAACATTTACTACAATTAAAAATACAAGGATTTTAAACTGAGTGAGCTTTTACAGGCAGTAACATTTCAGAATTAGACCCAAAGTAATCCAGATTGTTATCTCAAGGTTTTAACAAAAAATATTTAAAAGCGAGGGGGGTGGGGGGGGTGGGGGTATAGTGCATTTTTTCAAAGTAAATTTTATTTTTGAAAGTAAAAACTTCAAAATTAACACTTAAAAGTGAAACTGTTACTTTAGCTCACTTTAACTTTTCTGGGAGTTTCCAGTGAAAAGAGAAAGAATAATATGCAGTTGATCATTACTGTAGAAGGAAAAATAAAATTCAGTTACCACCTTTCTCCCCAATATTATTTTTCACTTCATTTCAGAATAAAAAAAAAAATACTCTGCACAACTCTTCGAGAGCAGTCTCTTCAATAAGCCTATTTTTCTACGAACAAATGTTTCAGTTTAAATTGTAATAACAGTTGTGCTTAGATATACAATTTCTAACATTCTTTTGTAAAACCATTAAAATAACTTCTGGTTTCAAATTTTTAGGAGGATAAATAGAACAAGAGCAGACTGGTCTGTGCTTTGCTTGTTAGATGTTTAACTGAATTGTTACATGTTGTTGCACTTCCAAGCTTTGGCCTTCCTGAAGGAAGGCTGAAGATCTGTCGCTGTGCTCACGAGCAGCAGAGCTCACCCCGACCTCGCTGCAGCCATGATTCTTCCCAACCCGTTTCGCTGCATGCTAAAGCCCCTTTGTCCCTCTTCATACCAACCAGATGCAAGAGTCTTTTGCATCAGCACGTCCCTTCTCAACAACTCTGCCCCAAAACAGGACGGTGCCTTTTCCACAAACAGGGTGAAGTCCAACAGTGCAAGAAGTCAACTCGTCCCAATTTAGAACTGGCAGTTGTTGTGAAATGAACCTTGGGCCGGAGGAAGTGAGTAACTCCCCCTGGCTTGCAGGCAGTCTCCACAGACTTCCCCAAGCTGACCATTCCCATGGATGCCTGGAATTATGTTACAGCCAGGCCGTGAAGGTTTTCCTTGTCTGCAGGGGTTAATCTCAACTGTTTTCCAAAGAGAAGACTTGGCTCCAGCTTCCATTTTCAAGCACAGAAATCTAAATTTCACCTCTGAGTGTTGCAGATTACAAAACTGCTCTACGTAAATTTGTGCATCAGATCCTTCCTGCAAACTGGAACAAATCTAGGAAATAGAGCTGTATCAGTTTACAAAAGCTTCTATGTATGCAGGCGAGTCCTCATCGTGACAGTGCTATGACATTTTAAAAGGCAGTATGTGAGCAGGAAAGCTTATGGATTAATTATATCTAATTTACTCATGTGATATATATGCTTCCAGACAAACAAACAAAAAAGCACCTTCTCCCTCTCACAGTTACATTGTTACAGATTGTATTAACTTTAAAAAATCTCTTTATATGTTAATTACAGAAAACAGAACTCTTTCTGGTATTGCAAGGCAACATGCTGATCACTTAGGCATACTGCAGCATTTTCTCTCTACATAGAGATGAAAACTGTAGCATTTGCTTGCTTTTACACACTGAAAAACAGCCATGTCTATGGACATGTCACATTTAACTGATACCAGAGGAATCATGAGAATCTTTGAAAACCCTTTTAAAAAATAATTCAGCCTCCCTTTCTGCCACTGACATTTTTCATTTGAAAAGGGTTCAGACACAGTCAAACAGTGACTCCTTATCTGTACCTGTGGATTTACAAGCAGGCCTGTCTTTTAATGGATTAAGAACGACAAACTTAGGGCAGATCATCCAGTGATATCCAAAAACCTACCTAAGTTTTAAGGTACATATCATTACAATTTATATTTTAAATAAAATTAGTAATATGAATCTTAAACATGGTTCAGGTTTGAGGTAAACATAAAAACAAGCAATTATTGTTCAAAACTGTATTTTTTCCCCTCCAGTTGATGATTAAATAAGTTAATGGGGATTCTTGCTCTCTTTTGTTCTCTTTTGTTACAGTTCCAAGTTGTAGTTTGGGCAATACATTTCAATATGTACGAATACATTGAAATGTACTACAGATAGTACAGATGCTGAATTGTACTGAAGCTGCTGTATTTTCCCCTCTACTCAGAACACCATGACAGAGCAGCAGGCTGCAAACAAGGTTATGAAACATTTTGCTGCATAACCTTCCTGTTTTCCTTGATCATAGTTCTCCAAAAAAGATATATTTCTCTCTGGTCACCATGACCAGCAGCCATTTTAATGCTATTGGTGAATGTTAGAGTTGGGAAGGAAAATCTGCTCATATGTTTTGGCAAACACAGACATTTTGGCTACAGTTGTTCAAGGTGCAGCACATTACAATTTGATCCTTGGCAAAGATTTCTTTTTTCACTGAAACCCTTTGTTTGTTTAGGGGGAAAAAAAGTAACACTAAGAGAGCTGTAAGTTAGAAAAAAACACTGCACATAAGGGTCTACAAGCATCTGCTCAGGTTTTTTTTTTCCTACCAGAGCCCACACCTTTTGTAAAATCCCTGTATATGTTCCTTTGTCTGCCCTAAGCAGGAAGGCCAGGGGCTGGTATGAAGGTTTGTAGAAGAAAGATTACAAATGTCACTATTAAAAATCCTCTCCTGAATTTCCCTGACCCTGGAGTAAGGAGCCTGCAACTTCCCTGCATTCATTTACAACATTTTGCTCCTCTGAAATTTCCTATTTGGTGAATGGTATTGAAACTGCCGCAACAGACAGGTCCAGTCTCCTGCTGATGAGAACAGGGCTGTCCTCTGCTCCCTGCCAGCTTCCCACAAGGATGCTGGTTTAAGTGGTGCCATACCTGTGGCCCTGAGCAACCTGTGACCTCAGGAGAGTTTGCTAGGAAAAAGAGAACCTGACTCTGTGACTCTTAATTAAAAGAGTTTGGAAAATATGTCAACAAGACAAGATTTTCCCCTTCAGCCTCAGAAGTTCAGATGTAAGTCAGAAGTGCTCTCTGCAGCTACCGTCCCCCACATAACTGCTCAGCATCTTCACAGATTGCATCAGGAAAAGGAGCAGAGATTTTACTGCCATATCACCACTTGCAGTAAAGAGTGTAAAGACTCAGCTGGTACTGACTCGTCACAGATGCCTGTCCGTGAGATCCCAATGAGCGGGGAGAAAAGGAAAGAAAGGATGAAAACCTGCTGCAGCTTCCTTTAATCTGTACTCCAGCCGAAGAAAACAGAAAATTCTGTGCCAAACAATGTTAGGAGTTCTAGTGTTCCACAATTGCAACAGACCACCTCAGTACTGAACACTGAACATAACGTTTTTTCACATAACAGCAAATTATAATATACAGAATTCATAGACACCCCTGGGATTCACCACTCCTACAGCAAATTCAAGAAGCAGTTGTATTTTGCTGTTTTCATCCTAGACTTGTCAGGCGGACAATTGACAAGGACAGCAAGAAGCGTAACAGAAGCAGCGCTAAGAAATATAAGTAGAGAGGAAGAGATGTCCTGCTTTTAGTTTTTGAGAGTTTGGTAAAAAAACATTACTTAAGAGACATTCCATTTACTGATATTTACTTCCCTTTTCCTCGCTACAGAGCAAGTATCTTTTTTTCAGCTTGTTCTTCAGGAACACACTTATTTCCAGCTTGCTGAGTAAAGTTTATACAAAATATTTGAGACACATAGTATGGGCTAATCAATTTTGGTAAAAGATAATGCTGTTAGTGCTGTGGGCTGTTTCTCTTATCTTGTTGATGTAGCATACTTTTAAAGTCTGTGATTACTCAAAGACTTATGATAGCTGCACTGTAAAAGAAGCCCCAAGTCATGACTCACTAGTACAGCTACAAAACATCCCATGGCTTTTAAGATATTAGGCCACCTTGGTGGATTCAAAACCAGAATGAAAAGACTCAATTTAGGATTCTTTTCTTACATACACATGTTGCTTTAGGAATGTCACACAGGGCTTGCATAAAATAGAAGGTAGAGAGGTCAGTTTAGCTTTGTCTTCTTTTACAGCAAAATGAGCATAATTTAAAAAAACTCCACAAAACAGGTAGTATACACAGGAACCCAACTACAGCTTTTGGCCCTTAGTAGGTTTTGACCACTGTTTGAATAATACAATTCAACTAGAAATAGTATTTCTGAACAAAATAATACTGGCTTTCATTCCATTCTGGAATAAGAAACAAAGGAGTGTGTATCTGAAGGCGAATGATGATAACCAGCGTTCTGGGGGAGAAAAAGTGAACCACTTTGTTCAGAAGTGTATCCAAATTCATAGATGTTTAACATTTCTAAGCAAGCCACTGATAGCTTTGGCAGTAGGTTGTTGTTTTTTTTTTTGTCGGGAAGAGCTTTCTCAGTGGAGTCAGTTAAAAAATGAGTAAGCTCTTCCTGTGCTACAATTAGAGATTGGTTATTTGACATCTTGGGGCTCTACCAATTTCCACTAGCAAATGGCTCCTTCTTTGTGTATTTCCAGTGCACAGCCACCTGGCTCTCTAATGGACATTTTCACATGGCAGAGAAATCGTATATGTTGGAGTTTCCGACAAGGACTGCTCTGAAGTCAGAGCAAGCAAGTTAAAAACACTCAGAACTTCCTAAGTGCTGCCCAGCCCAGAGCCCAAGATCTGCCTGCTGTCCAGGAAGAATCTGCAGTTAATATTTGACTGGTGATTACCTCCATTATAACAAACTAATGTGTACATCTGCACACGGCAGATCACTGATAGCGGAGAACTATCCCATTTCCACTTCTGTGATTCTTAACAAGGTAGCTCCAATATTAAATACTCATACACTTGCTTGGCAGACATAAACTGCATTATTGAGATACCTCCTCTAAATTCTCCTCCCTCAATTTTCAAGTCTCTGAGACATAACACACACTAAACTACAGTTTTGAACATAAACTTGAAATACGACATTCTCTATTCAAGTACTCCAGTCAAACCCTGATAAATCAGGCTGGCCATGCAGTGATCTTATCCTTTCTGACTCTTTAATAAATCGAACCTTGTAAGTTCACGCTGTTGGAAGTTGTCACTAAATGAAATTGTGACCTTATCCGATGCGTGAACTTATCCTGCTGACAACTACATTTATTGTGTGGATAAGAATGGGGGGAAAAAAAGACTTTTGATAATTGTGATCTTAGCCATATGCAACTCTTACAGATGGGATCTTTTTGATGTTCCCTTAATGATTTGCCTATGATGAGCCTCTTCTCAAGGAAAAAATAAATGTTCACCATAGGTAAGTGGCAGGGGGACGGGTAAGCAGTACGAAAAGTGCACACTGGTACTGGCTGACAGCCGTGAATCAGAAGCTATTAGCCTAACACAGAGAGTTTTGAATTAGCTTGTAATTGCACTGGAAAAGATAACATAATGGAGGTGGCAAAACAGAAACATTTCCTTTCCACAGGACTCATTCAATAGCCCAAAACTCTAAAACAAGTAACTGAGGGTCTGAAGCACTAACCCAAAATACGCTAAGCCATGGCACTTCACGGTGATGAATGAATGCTGCATCCCCTTCAGAACCAACTGGATGGTTGCCACCGTTGTTGTGGAAGAACGTTGAGGAACAGGTAATTTGCACAGCTATGTTATGAGAATGACTAACTATCTCACATTTAGGGGCATGGTTTAGGAGGCATGATGACGCTGGGTTAAGAGTTGGACTTGATGATCCTAGAAGTCGTTTCCAACCTTAATGATTCTATGACTTCTGTGACTTCTATTACCATGTTTGTCTGCCAGGGGTTTCATACTTGTGCTGCCTAATTCTCACATCTCTCCACAATGGGTAGCACTGTATCCATTCTGCAGTGTGCTGAGTCCAGAGTGAGAAGATCTGGGGGATGTCAAGGTACAATCTGTTTTCAAGCACTGCAAGTCTGCTGTGGGATACAAGAACTGTAACTACCTTACTAGAAAAACAGGCGTACACACGAGACAAGTTCACCCTGGAGTCCAAACAGCAATGGACTAAACTGCAATCAACCTTCAAAAGAAATTTTACAATTTTCTTTGTAATGAAAATTGCATTCACAGAAGGCTTGGCAAAACCAGACATTGTTTAGGTTGTCCAGAAGCAAAGGCAAAATTTAATTTTGCTGCCCCAAAGACAAGAAAACACAGCCAGGTCACCGTTAGGATGAGAAGGATGGCAGGAGGAACAGACTTGACACTGAGAAAGCAGCTCTGTGGAGTCACTCCAGAGGGAGGATTGCTATTCTGCTGCCACTGAGGGGATGGAGGGTTTCTGAATGGAGCAGCCTTCTTCCTTTGTCTGAAGTCGCTGCCACCCACCAGCAACTCCTCCCCCTAACCCTGATCCTCCCTGGTCCAATCCCTCTTAAGGAGTAGGGTCAACCAGACCTCTTAGCACAACGGTCAAGAGGGAAGTGGACACAAGGATAACCCACAGGCAGTTATTGCTCTAAGCTACCGCTCTCCTTTGCTTACACTTAGAAGCAGGTCTGGACAGCAAACACAACTCAGGAGAAGCTGCCACGTGCCACTTCATTCCTGACGGAGCTAACTAACATTGTCCCATCTTGCCAAAGATGCCACAGGGCAGCTGTGCACTATAGGTAAGGATGACAAATGAAAAGGCTTCTCCACTTTCTGTAACAAAAATCTTACAGCTCCCTACCTTTCTTTAGAGCCCTGAAAATCAGAAGCAGAGTTTCTTTATCTCTCCTACCTGCTGTTAGTACTACAAATGGCAGAGAGTGAAGGTGCTATTCTTATCTGCAACAGCACTGTCCTACAATGGACAATAAAGGGAAGGAAAGAATATTCTGAAAGTGAGGATAGAGAAAGACTAGGCACAGATTTTCAGAAAAAAAAGACCACAGAAGGGTGTCTGTGTGGGGTAAATTTAAAAAACAAGGCACGAGAGAGAGAGTCTAGGGAAGGAACCATTTGAAGACACAAGTTGGGTCTGATCAGGATATGAAGACACAGCCTGGAAAAATGGGCGCAGAAGATATTCAAGAAAAAGAGGGATGCAGAAACCTTGCCAGAGTGAGAGAAAACATATACATTTCCAAGTCTGAAACATAAGGACAGAAGTGCATGAATTCACATTTAGCAACAGAATGTAAATACTATTATCCTTTTCTAGCCAAGGCATATGTGTCATTACAGTGCTTAATTTATAAGCTAAACAGCCAGAATGAAGTACACGTATTCTAACACCTGATTGCTCAGCTAAACTGAACAACACTTAACGTGTGCGTACACTGCACCCAGTGATGTGGTTTCAACTTGACATCTGGTCAAAGCCATTCTCTACCACTAAGCAGCCAGACCACCATGTAGGCTATAAGACTTTTCTGAGAAAAAGTTTCATTACTGGTTATTTAGTCTACACTAGGCCTCATCTATGACCACCACACTGACACAGTACTCCAGCCTGGTTAATGTGACCTTAGGTATAGGTACATAAGGTGCTCCAGATTCCTAACAGCAATGCCGAGCTAACTTCAGTGATGTGAACGTGCACTGTCTCACAACACAAGCAGAGTTTTTGGAGACCATAGTTTCAAAAGATGTGTATGCAATGACACTTCAAAAATTCAAATTTGTGCTCTGTTTGTAAAGTCTTCATTTGATTATAAAAGATGAATACAAAGGAAAAAAAAAAACATTATAATAGTGCCTCACACTCCTGTAATCTACAGAATTTAGGAACACAAGATCCCACCCCAGGTTAGAAAAACATAGACCTACAGTGGTAACACATCTGCATCAATCTGAAATGACAATGCAACTTCTAAATTTGGGGGGGGGGGGGGGGGGGGGCGCTGAGCAGGATGGCAAATAATTAAATAAATGTTAAGTAGCTGAGTAAGTACCAAAGAAACAGCTCATGGAAAACCACATAATAATTGCCCATCAAATATACCATCAAAACAATTGTTAATGCTTAAGCTGAACTGTTATGAAAAGTACTGTTTTTTCTTGGAAGTCAGAAAGGAAGGAGCACCTAATGAACACTGCTGCAAGAGTTTGAGTAGCTTTTTAGTAGAACAGACTCTTACATAGCTGTAGAGACTTTTCCTTTATTTGGACTGCTTCATTCGACTTCCAGAAACCTGCTCAAAGAAAAAAATGAAAGAGACAGAGACAGAAGTAGAAAGAAAAAGATATTTATTCAAGATATGCTAAGAAATACCAAAGATTTCTTCACTTGCTTCAAAGTCAAGTTCCACATAATTTGAAAAATCCTCTGTTCATATCAGCATCTAGTCTACAGACAGAGGCAAAATAAACCCAGCCATCCTGGCAAAATCCTGATCCTGCAATGAAATTAGAAGCAACTATCTTTACTTTTTAGTCTACTCACTACAAGAGCAATTTACACCTGTGTTTTCAAAGCCTAAATTTCATACAAGAAAAAAAATATTACTTTTGTCTTTCTCAATAATTTTCCATCTTCACATTTGAATGCACTTTTCAAGAAGTTCGTTACTCCCTGTATGTGCTGAGATAAAACCGGAGTAGAAATATTTGCAAAAATACACACAAGGAAGTCCCAAAAGGGAACCAGTGCAGTTGAAGAGCCTTCCCTGCAGTCTTCTGTGAGAGGAATACTGTAAACTCCATTCTCACATGGATACTCCATACTGGCAAAAATGATTCCCAATTATATTATAACACTGTGCAGACTCAGTAGGTTGAGCAGGTACTTTATCCCAGCTACATGTAGCTTGCAGAGCTTTGCTCCCTCTCTCTCCGTCACAAATACACACGATACAGAAATGCCAGACTTGGCAAGAGCAGGCTGATGATATTACTGAAGAGGGTTTTCTTGATAAGATCATCATCTGTTTCTGGACTCTTGGGTATGCTCCTTTCCTCAGCAGAGGAACAGTCGCCCCTGATAAATGTCCCTTTGTGTGAAGATTCTCCCCCGATATATGCGAAGACATTTCAGTCCTGAGCCTCTCTGGTTTTTTGTTGCTTCATATAGATCAGCTACAGTTACAGGTATATGGAGCATTGTATGTAGCTCAGACTGAAGCCTTTTCTAAGATAGATGCTGTTCTGCAGGGAGAAAATTAAACATTTCACCACCATCTACACCAATCTTTCCCTAGGACTTTTTGGAAACCTTTGAGCTGAAAGACACTAACATTTTTTTTTTTTTTTACAGTATTATTTGCATAAATATATATGATATTTAAATAAAATAATTAACAGGCACTTCTGTGTCTACCCAATGTGTTGGAATTCTTTTTTACTTGGAAAAAGTGAAAAATATCAAGGTAGCCTGCGTTGTTAGTGAATGCAGAAAGCTACTAAAGTTAACTTAATATGAAGACTGCTGTATTAATATTGATTGAATTAAATATATTGAATGAACAAAAATGTTTTGGAAAGTATTCTTTTTAACTCTAAAAGAAAGAGCTGTGAGGTCATCTGCGACTGTATCTGTGGTGACTTCTCAGTTTACATTACTTATGCTTAGAGATAGAAGGATCTATTTTCATCTCTCATTTGTGTAACAGCAGATGAAGTTATTTGCTTTTTATCAGATATGCATGGTCAGAGCTACGAAACCACTGCTTAGATGCCGATTTCTAGCTCAGAGTATGCAAGCCAAACTGCCCAAATGTCTTGCAAAAGCAGCAGAAGCTGTAACATTATTTCCCTATTTCCTTTCAATGTTCTCAACAAATTTCTGAAAGAAGGAGTATCAATAAAAAACAAAACATCTCAAGGAATTTTTCATCTCAAGAAATTTATCAGTATTTAGTGTGACCATCCAAAAGATCTAGTTACTGTTGAGATTAGGAAGGTGAGAGGGGGACTGGGACAAAGGGAGATTGAATGCCATGCTCCACTGCATGCGTGCAATATATAGTTCCATCCATTATAATTATAATTTATATGAAAAGTAACATTATTATAAATAGAGATAAATGTAGTATAACTATAATGTACAATACCAAGATTCAAATTAATCATTTCTTTGCACTTGCTGGGTATGGCCATGCATAACAGACACATGGCTCTGCACTGCTCCAGCACTCAGAAGTTATGTGCTTATCTATATCTTCTATGATCAAGTACCAGCAGTGACCAACACCGCTTTTTAACACTGTTGCCAGACAGGAACTGACTGCTGGTTTTGGACACGGACCAGAGTACCCTCACTCGCTCCTTCGGTGCCTCAGCCTGGACTACCACACTGCTTTCACATGCAGCTACATCTTAGCATAGCTGAGACTTTGAAGCCAGTATAAAGAGTGATGTCCATTTATGAGGCAGACTTGCAACTCTGAGTGAAAGAAAACCTTGAGCAGAGATTGAGCACAAGTCCTGTGCACTACCTAAATCCTACTCTGAGGCTTACATAAGACTTCAGCAGAATATTGGTCTTGCGGCAGCCTTCTGTACAGGAATGATCCTGACCTTCACATGAGTAAGTCCCAGGGACATCATGTGTGCAACGCATATCCCGGGTTGTTTTGCCTTACTGCCTTCTCCTTTGTGAGCACACAATGAACAACCTATTTCAGCTTGGACAGACACAGTGACTGGGGAACCCAAGGTACAGCCACGGCTGGCACATGGGGCCTGCTCTGCAGCAGGAGGTTGTAGACTGTCTTTCTCTTGGAGAACGACCGCCTGAGACTGACTCTTCACAGCCCAGACTTTACCTCTGTAAACAATGACTGAGAACAAGTCCACATCCTCTATGGCCTGGAAATTTACGCCCAAATAAGAAGCTCAGGGTCTCAGAGTTAAGTCAGTGCTGGCAACAGGAACCCTAACTTTCTCTAACAGTTGCAATCACTGCTTACAAAAACTTCACACAATACACCCAAGACACTATTTTGAATAAGGACGAAAGTATTTCTGGCAAGGCTCAGCCATTAAACAGACAGTGCCAACAGAGATCAAAAGAATTATAATTCCAAATATATCTGGGCTACAAAATTATTTTGTCTTTGAAGCATTAAAACTGCCCCTATACCATGACGTTTAAAAAATACTCATGTCAGTTTAGAACAGCTTCTTATTTTCATGCAATGGTGATCTACTATGTGAATATAAGAAGTATAGCCTGATATTAAGTATACAGAGTTAAAACACTTAAGTACATAGGAAATGACCATATTGAAAAGGCTGCAGGTTGACATCTTCATTCTCCTGCTAATAAAAACAGCAGTTTACAAAATTAAATACAATAGCATAAAACTCCCCTAAAAATATCTGCTCCTTCTCTTCCTCCCCAATAAAATAATCACACATGTTAATGCAAAGAGAAAATTTCTGGTTTAGCCATGATTATTATTTTGATGTACATAGATACTTTTCAGCTTAACATTTCCTTTCTGATAGGTACAATTTGCTGTACAAAGAATCTTGGAGAAGGGCCATTTTATTCTACCAGGATTTACCCCCTCCATATGTTTTAATCTCAGCAAAATATATTAACAAGATATATAATGCATTAAATTAAAACCATAAAGACATCTAGACAAAAAAATCCTACTTTTACGTATCCAACGGTGTAGTTAGTTGTTTCAAAATCAAGCCTTTCAACATCAGAAAAAGCTTGAACCTCCCTTGAGCCTTGGACCACTCTTTTGCAGATTCCAGGACCTCAACATAAAAGCCGTCTTTCTATCCTTTCTCCTGTCCCCCAGACACTGCCTCCTCGTCCAGTTCATCTGCCTCTCCCTAAATGCCTTCTGTTGCCTCACTGTTCCTCCTCAACGGCAAGTATTGGGTCATACCCAAGCTCCCAGTGACTGACTCCAACACTGTCCAGAAGTAAATGTCAGGAAAACAAGAGTAAGGCACATATGCTTTCTTTCACAAAACTGGTTTCTAGCTTTCTATCTTCTCCCATTGATCACAGACCATCTGCCAGCCAAACCTAATCTGCCCCTTCAAATTCCCAAAAGCTGCTTCTTACCCTCATCAGATGCAATTCAGAAGCTGACAATCTTTTCACTGACATCTGTACCTTGTCTCAGCCATCAGACACTGTCCTGAGTCTAAACTTTTCTGTTCTCTTGACTGTACTCATCACAGAAGCACAACACTCCAAAGAAGATGAATTTATTCTACCAAAAAACTGTTTATGACTCAGTGTGGACACCCCCAACATACTGGGCAGACTTAGCAATAGTTGTGTTGCTAGTATATTTCCTACTGCATATGCTTATTATTTCTTCTCCTTGCACTTTGTAAACACTGTGCTTTACACAGTCAATACATAACACAAAGGATCTTATTTTCCAGTCCACAAACAGAACCTCCTCAATAACCTGCTGCTAACTTCGCGCCACCAGGAGTCAGGAGAGCTACTAACTGAATGGTTTCTACAACAGCACCAGTATCCAGATGTGAAAGTAGATGTCCATAAGGAGAATGTTACAGCATGCCAAAGCTAAGCGATGAAGAAGTAACAGCCAGGGAGCAGTTCTCGTCTGGAAATAAAAGCCCAAACTTTTTATCATGAGTAGAAGCTTCATAATCAGCCCTTTAATCAGCTGCCCTTGTTCAAATAAATGCATATTTCTCTCTTCTCAAATATTTTTTTTCAGACAGATATCAGCTTTGAAGTCTCTACTCAAATACCATGAAGAGATTCCTAAATTATCTCCAAGTAAGGCTAGCAAGCCTTGTGGTACTGCCCCTGAATTAGGCTGCAGCACCCAAGAAGGCACAGACCACATTTCACCTATTCCTAAAAGTAACAAGAACACCATCTCGATTAGATAAATAATAACAAAATTGAACTAAGCTAAGGATACATCCTAACAGAATGACTAAATTAAGACTGAACTGTGAACAATTCAGGTTCCCAAGAAAGATCGAGTGTTCTCTGGATGATATCAGAGATTTGTGGGATACGATGGTGCAAATTTGTGTATCAGTGGATCTGATATTGTACTTCACTCTTACAAAGCTGAAAGCTAGAAAGCTTGTAGACTAAGAGCAATACGGTCTTTCAAATTATGGTAGAAGCACAACATAGAAGGAAATTCCATGTTTGTAAACTTCATACTGACTTCAAGTGAATAAAGATGAACGTATTAATAATGCTTGGAGAAAAATGTCATACTATACTTCATACAAGTCTTACATTTTTTCACATTTTTTTGTAAGGAAGTATAAGTATGCTAGTAGTCTAAATCAATATGATAATTTCATAGAAAAAATAAGTCTCATCTGTGGTGGGGTTGTACCATTAGCACATTAGCTTACACAAATGTGAGAATATATGTATAAATAAACATATGCAGCTTACAAAGTTTTCCAATATGCCACATTTGGCCATAGTACGTTTAGTTACTTTTTATATGCTGATGCTGTCTTCTGCTTTTGGCAACCAATAAAAAATACTGGAAATTGCTTTCTAAAATGAGAGACAGACAGATATGCAAAAGGCAATACTAAAGAAACTCCTATAAAGAGGTAACTCAATCCTTTGCTAGCTCCCATGTAGTACTTTCTCAAGCACTTCACAATAAATGGTTCCAAGAAACTATCAAATAAAGGAGACACTTATGCATTTTAGAGAAGACCAATCTTGAAAGATCCGGGCTTGGTGAACTGGATCTAAACCCACCTCCTATGGGACCTCCAAAATCACTCATAATCTCTCTGTAACTCTGGAAGTAATAATACTTCCTTTCTCTCACATTTTATTGACTTGTCTTTTTAGATAGCAAGCAATCCAGAGTGGGGACTGTAATTGTGCTTGCATTTATAGATATACATATAAAATTGTAAACCAGATACATAGATATACATTATAGGTAGGTAGGTAGGTAGGTAGGTAGGTAGGTAGGTAGATAGGTAGATAGGTAGATAGATAGATATGTATGTATGTATGTATGTATGTATGTATACACACACATTTTTATTTATCTATGAAGTATAGTATCTAGGACAAAAGGAATTCTGTGTCAATAGAAACCAACAGCTCCTAGGTAATACTGTAATACACATAGCAAAGAATAATATATCTTGGCATTCTGAAAGGGATGCCCTTTTCAAGTATGCTGCATCTCTTTTGTCTCTGGCAAGTAGGCTTGTAAGGGGGCTTTGATTATGTTTCTGATATATATTCTGTATCATTTTTTTAGAATAGTTAAACAAAGCTCAGTCCTCGTATCCTCTGAATAAAGTGAAAAGACAGCAAGAGAGAAAGAGGACTGCTTTCATATATATAGTATCCAAAGTTCAAGGTCATTGGTTTCACTTAATTTTGGAATTAATCTAAATTCAACCACTGCATGTTTTTACTCTTGAAATAATTATGAACAACAAATTTATGTAGGTAGAAGAGTATTTGTTTATATACTGCTTTTTATCTCTTAGATACACTCACAAAATGGCAAATTATACCCTTCGAAATACTGAGTTTGGTTGTTCCAAAATATTACATATAACAGAAGAAAGCAAACCATTCACTCCACAGCACCCTTCTTACCTGCCACTGAAGCGTACAGAAATCTCCTTTTCTAATTTATTGTCATCTTGCTAGAAATATTTGGATCAATTAACATTATTTTGAGTGGCAGCCCACTCTTCGGTGTCATTCCAGGACAAATGTGTCCCTATTTTTAGATTCTTCTTTGATCCCAAGAGTTTTACAGTCATGCATTATTCTTTGACTTTTTTCACAACCATCCATTTAGATACCTCCTGACAAGTAAACGTTGGCAGTGCATGCAATAAAATTACTGCTGTTCCTCCCTGTCACGAACGAATGTAATAAAACCTCTAACAGCAAATCAATGTCTACACTTTGTAACGAGTATAATTATGGTAGGAAGAGGCACGCAAATCAATGTGAAGATTGTGAGTAGAAGCTTTAGGTTTGCCAGTCATTTCTAGTAGTTGTTTACATTTGCACATTCATAAAGCACTTGGAAGAACAAAATAGTTCTGTTTGAAACCTACAACACCAATCTCACACTTATCATACCAACAATATACTTCTGTATCCACAAAGCTTTAAGTATTCTCGTGGAGAAACCAAGGTATCACATCTCACCTGTCCTATGCCAAGAGAGCTTGGTATAAATAGTGCAGAATTTAAAAGCACTACACAATAAAGATACCAGCGTCTGACAAAACCATTATTTCACTGAGAGGTATGATACTTCCCTTCGAAAGGCAATAAAAAGTAAATTCCATGCTGCACTGTACATAAAGAACAGTTAAAATGAAAAATTTGTTGTGTGACATCCCATGTTGTTAACAATATAGGCAGATCAAGATAAGTGGGTGGATTTGGATCATCATCGGAAGACACAAGGCCATATTTGCCAGTCTATTATGTCATGTTTCTTGAATTCATGAACCCAAGAGTGCAATAACTTTTTGTGACATGATGGAGAAGTTACATTTTATACATGCTCTAAATACACAGGCAAGATAAATGAATTAAAACCAGCAACCACGTCGTTTTTTTTTTTAAATGTTATTGAGCAACGTAGCATACGGGTAATTCTGAAGTCTAAAGCATACAACCCGTTCAGGAAATAGCAATGGAAAACAAACTGTGATGATTTACGTCAAATTAACCCCTACCTTTGTCAACCAAAACAGTAGGAGAAAAGGAGTAAGAAAATAATGTTAAAGAGATTCTGTGTTAAGCTAAACGGGAATACAGCACCAAAATCACATACACTATGTCTGGAGTTGATGATTGACTCAAAATGCTGCCCTCTTCCAAAAATAGCTCGTCCCATTTGGAAGGGCTATAACATTTTAGGAGCAATGGTTATTCACACTTCCCTTTAATGATTCCCATTCAAAACACAGGTAGATTAAAAAAAAAAAAAAGTGCAAAGAATAATTTTAAGAGAAAATGGTGGTAAAGTTGTTAGAAAATGCCACAGTTCTATAAAAATTTTTAACGTTTATTATGTGACCAATTATTAGTTGCTTTGATGTAACTGCATTTATCTTTAGTCACTAAAAATCTATACAATTTTGCACTTTCAAACCTATGCTTTAATAATATGCTAATTATACAGTTCAGATGATCTGGAAGGAAATCCATTTTGCACTGATGATATAAGGGAGTGACAGTACAATTTACATTAAGAAATGTTTTCTCATTTTTCTCAAAAATTGGTTTGCACTCAGCCGGAGAAATCTAAATTCGACCAACAGGCATCCCTCCCTGCTTCTCCATGGTTACAAAATAACATGACAATCTGAATGACGAACAAGATGCACATAAGAATGGGTTACAAAAACTCCTCTGGACACAGGTAGACAGGCAGTCAATGTTTTCTTTTGCAATCTGATTAAACAGAGTCTTATTGTACAGAACAATATTGAAATGCTAGTAGCAGACAATTCTCAGTGACGTTATTTCAAACATTTTGAATTAGCTATTCCAAACTGTCTAAATTAGCCCCCAGGGCAGTTGGCCAGTCCACATTCCTGACTTCAAGGGAAGATGTCTAACTGGAGAGGCTAATATAATGGTTCCCCTTTTGTTTATGACTTTGTTCACCTACCTTTACTCCAAGTTTAACAAAACTGTACCACAGTGTGCTTTTGGCACATGTTTTCCTGTCTCCTTAACACCAACCTGTATACCCAGAGCTTGAAAGAGAGTGATTGGTTCATTGTTATTTTCCTTTTAGTGTTCAAGGGATGCAGACCGCATCGACTGGGAGACGGCACAGTGAGAATCCCGCTTCCTGGCGCACTTCATCAGCTACAGACATCTAAGCACACGAAATTTGAGGGCTAAAACCAGTCTTGATTTATTCATTTGATTCAGAGCTATCTTGCCAGATATATTACAAAAAAAGCCCCATACCCATAACTTATCCTCAGACTGATATGTTTCATTACTTTGTGGATTCGTGGGGAAACACAGAAAATGGGTTTCCCAAGGTTTTGTGACCAGATACAGCTGCACAGCTGTGGGAATGTAGTCACAGTAATTTGATGTAATATTAAACCCGTACCTATGCATAGCAAAGATAAACTTAACACATTGTAATGATGTGCCACAGATAAGACTAATTAGTATTTTCTTAGACACACAGCCTAAAATAGTCTGGCATCCAGAAGTGCAGATGCAGAGTTTTTCAAGATTATGAACAATAGTGGACAGAAGAACGGAAAAAAGATCTACAAGGATGGGAAATTCGAGTAAATGATTACAGACTATCACACCAACCACTTGTGCAATTTTATTTAATAAAGGGTGTTTAATTAAATAATTTAGAGTCAAACTATTAAATATTTCCATCAGGCAAAACTTGTCATTTTGGAAATAACATTCTGCGTATGAGAACACCACCTTCAGGTAACTGTTTCCTAGCTTCCATCTGTATTATAAATGTATTTCTCACAGGGAAGGAACAGAACTTGAACACCAAATTAAAACCAGCACTATTAGCAGACTTAACAAGTGCCGAGACAGAAGCATGTCCATCCTACTATAATTCCATAAGATAAAGATGAGGCTAATCTGAAACCTATGAAAATTAGTATCAAGATTTTAATTGACCTCAGCAGGTTTGAGTTAGGCTCTGCATGATCAACTTGATGGTTCAGTGTAATTTTGCAGTGCTCCCACGGAACGCTTGCCCCATCACCACGTCACCTTCTTTCAGTAGTTTTTCGATTTCCACTGAAACCGAGGTGTCTGAAATGACTCTCTGCAGTTACTTCCTTCTTCGCACAAACATGTTTCAATGGCATTTTTGAATATGCAAAAGTAAATTTTTACAGTTACTGTTCTTCCTTTAAAGAAAGAAAGCCATGATGAATGCGAAACTTGGCAGTGATTTTCTCTGGAATGTTTTAGGGTGATAAGTTGTGGACTCTGAAAAAAAAACACGCACAGAGGAAATCAATGGTAATTTCCAGCACACACATAGCATTCACTACACCAGAACATTTCAAACCTTACAATACGAACCACTCAGCCTGACAGTGGGATGGAAGAGGTGGAGGACATCAGCAGGCCTGTTTAAAGTTCAGTTTCAACTGAGAGATTTGTTTTGGAAGTGAGGGAATATTAAACAACAACAACAACAAATGTTCAAAACTCTATTTTGATTTTCAGATCACTGGAATGACTTCATAACTACAAAATATTTGTCCAAATTAGGATTCCACTGTAGCCTTTTTAATCAAAATTTTCTGGAGGAAACTGTGCTTTATGTGCAGAAAAAAGTGTGGGTTTTTTTTTCTCCAGGAGTTCGGGATGCCAACAGCTTAACAGCTACTGACAGCTTAACAGCTCTTTCATTCTCACTCCATTCCACTAAACCTGAAAGCCACCCTCTAGAAACAGTGAATTTGATCAGTATTTCAACCTAAACACTTCACTGTTTCAGGCTTCATAGGCGGAAAAAACAGTACGATAAATTAGACTCAGTATATCATGACTCTGTTCACTTTCCTGGCACTATCTGCTTGAAGCTAAGAGAAGTCATAATCTGCCAGTTGCTGTATCATAGTCCTTTTAATGATACAAAAGCATGTACAATGAATAAGCTGAGGATAACTCTTCACAGTTGTCCTTATCCCCTTGTTCCACTTTTTCTTTTGTTTCTGTTTTTTGCAGGAGAGAATCGTGAAATGTTTGCAGAAGTTGAAGAGATAATTAAAAAGAACCCTCTCTTTATAATGGAGAGCAATGCTAAAGGCATTGGGAACTCCAGAGACAGCACAAACATTTGAGGTGCCTCTGTTACAGCAATGGTCTTGTGATTCAGGTATCTGACATCACATACCTGAAAATCTTCAGCGCCTGCTTTTGCAGGCTTGAGTCTTCTTTTGCACTAGGTCTGTGAAACAGAACAAGGGAAAAGGATCAGTTTCCACCTGTCAGAAGGCCATGTCACCTGCATTCAACACCACAATGCTGACACTGTACATAGACATATACACAAATGATTACCTGATTCATGTTGTCCAGTTCCAGAAATGCAGGCTGCTGCGAGTTTTCTACCTAATACCTCTCATTTTGGCATTTCTGCTGCACTACTGGCAGCCCCGAACAGCAGAGTATCTGATGTGCAGGGCTCCATCAAGTGAAATTCCCATTTGGCCTTTTTATCTCATGAGTGTTGGACTCTGCACAAGTAATACTACAAAACATCTCTCACCTGCAAACGATTTACAATAACATAATCAATAATGTATTTCCGGTGATCCACTTTGCTGTGCAAGAAAGCAGCGTTCAATGAAAATATTTTAAAAGAAGAAATGACAATAAATGCCAGACACTGTGTTTTTTATATTATTGCTTTCTCTCCTTTCACATATGTTTACACCCACAGCAGTTACACCAAGAATTGACCATTCAGGAGTTCATTTATACAACTCACAAAAAGACACTGCTAATAACAACATTTCCTAGGGTTCTGCCTGCGGGCTCTGGGGT
Organism: Phalacrocorax carbo; assembly: GCF_963921805.1. Classification (NCBI taxonomy): domain Eukaryota; kingdom Metazoa; phylum Chordata; class Aves; order Suliformes; family Phalacrocoracidae; genus Phalacrocorax; species Phalacrocorax carbo. Next base: position 21,730,449 of record NC_087514.1, read on the forward strand.
TTAAACTGCTGTGCTGGCCTTCGCTTACCAATGGAGAAAAGTTGCTACCAATTATTTTATCTCACCCACCCTGCACGCTTCTTGTACATAATGACTTTTCTGAGGCTTTAAATCTCTTTGCTATAGGCACTAAATGCAGATGTGTGCTGGGTTTGAGGCTTGTAACTTGTAGAAGGGAAAACAGAGGCTGGTTAAATGAATGCTGGTCAAAGGAACAAGTCAAATAACTCTGAGTTCCGAAAGCACAATAATGGGAGAGTTACCAGCAGTTAGACAACGTATGGAACTTGTTAACCCACAATAGCGTGTTCACGTATCCAAACCCTTAATTCTAAACCACAGTTTTTCAGTACTAAGTGATTTTCTTTCTCCTGTGCTGCACATTATTAATTAGAGAACATAATTATGTTGTAAATCAGATTATCTACTTGAAAAATAATTGGGAGAAGGTGGGCCAGAAGGGGGGTGAGGAGAAGGGTTTGATGGGCTATTTACCCCTGGCCCAGCTCCATAGTCATGTATTACATATAAACTAAAGTATAGGAGAAAAAAAGGAGCAACATATTTCGGGTCCCAGTAACTTTTCCCCTCCTCTTCCCTGGAGTGTGTGTGTGCACAACAGCGTGTGCACACAGGCAATGCAGGGCTAAGAGCCGTGTGTGTCTCCATTTCCTTCAGTGATCCCTTGTCTTTTTACCTTGTCTGTTATTTGTTCTATCAACCTAACACACGTCTTGCTATCACACCTCCTTATTGATACAAGTACAAAAATTCGGTTTATACAAGAAACCAAAAAGTTTATTCCCACTACACAGAGCATCATTCCTGTTTTACAAGAGTCTTTGAGTTTTCTTCTTTATTCTCATTCATCTTTAGTCTCACCTCCTCAGATCCTTCTTTTGGTTTCTGCAAAAAACGTGTCAGAGATTCCTAAAATTCAGTGTTACTGTAATTACCCATCCAGTACCATAGACCTTGCGCTCAGTACTTCATCAACATACTCTGTACTGCACAGAAATCCTTTAGAAATTCTTTTTTTGATCTTATTATTTGTTACTTCCATCCAATGTATTACGATTTGATACTGAAATATGTAGCTAAAATAGAATTCAGCAAGCATGGCCACTTGACAGCAAATAGATCTAAAAACTCTAATAAATCTGTATCCAGCTCAAGTGGCAACAAGCATCTTGGCTTACTATCTCAAAATCCATAACAAATAGATATTTAATTTCTTCTTCTCAAGATGAATGCTTTCAAAGTTCTCTAGATGGATTATTTTATGTTTTTCCCAAGTTGAAATTCCTTTTCCCTTTTACAGTTAGTCCTTTTATGTATCTTTGCATGACTTCAGTCCCAATGACGTTTGCAATTACTTCCTTGTTTTTCATTCACACGCACTTCACCCCAATCTTTAAGATGTCAGTAATTTCTGGCAACACCCAACTTGCTTGTCCGTAACAATTTTACTAAACTGTAGTTTAGAGACTGCCATGTATCTACAGTGCCACGCCATGTTTTGACTCTGACAGCATTCATGACCACGCAGTTAAACTGGATGCGTCTGGAGAATAAAATATTGTGTAGCAGTTGACCAATATTTGACTAAAATCTGATTATTCTAGATCTAAATCTAAATAATCTGTATTTCTTAATATTCACTCATTAATTTTATAGTGCTCTCAGAAAAAAAGTAATTATTTTTGCCTGGTAAGATTTGTTATCTTCCTTCCTTTCATCTCTTCATCATAGAAGTGTCCCTAGTATAGTCTCTAGTCTTTGTACGCTTTTTACAGCCTGAAAAAAAATAAGCTGCAAACCAAACAATTTTTGTAAAACACACCAAAGAAGCTATTCAGAGCCTTGCTATGAAAACCAAGCAATGTGTTTTATAAAGAGATCATGTTTTTCATACTCTCAGGACAAAGAGCAAAGTAAATTCTACCTTTAAGTTGCCACTTTGTGTTGAACCCCCAAACAAATGAGGAGGATCTGTGGTCTTCAAAAGATTGACACAGTGTTTCCTACAGGTCACATTACAAGCAAATGGATATCATTCACAGCTGCTGTGGTAAGAATGTGGGGTGGGCTGACCAGATCCAGGTCAGACTCTCTTGTAAATGATTCTTTTTTTTGGGCTCAACCACGTGAAATACATAACATCACCAAATGCAATCAAGCAACTCATCAATCTATGTCAACTCTGTGTAGGCATAGCTGTTCATACAAAGGTATGAAACTACCTCTTGCCTCTTGGTGACATATGGTTTTCTTTTCTCATTCAGCTATGCACTTGGCAAGCTAAGCCGAAGTTATTCCAGTATCTTGTATTGCAAATTTTGGGTTGTTTGGCAAAGCCTTGAACCATGTTCAAGGCCACTGAGTTGTCACAAGTGTGACACTTAGATTTAGTCCCTGTTTCAGTTTTGGCAACTGGAATCAAAGATTCCTTCAGTAACTGTTGTACAATCAAGAAATGTGACATGGTGAGAATATGACGCTGCTGCACCTACCACGGTCTCTTAATTTTGATGTTATGATTTTCCCATTTTGCTGGTTATGACATACCTTCAGAAAGCACAATGAATGTTTTTTATTCCAGGCTCACATTTTTAGTATACCAGAATGTGATTATTTCAGATTCCTCCCTCACCCCCCAGTGTGCCATACTATGGCAATCAGATTTTGAAACTGTAGTGGTTAAAGCTACTTTGCTCAATTTGCAGGAAGTGTAAATTCACTTCAAGGGATTTTTTTGGTTATGTTCAAGTGAAAAATGACTTGTAGATTTTTGTGCCTTATCTTAGGACTGTAGGTAAACAAGTACGCTTATGGCAGGCATCTTTTCCTCACTGGTAATTTTACTTTAACTTAGCGTGATGCCAGGTGTACAAAATTCCCAGCTGATCTTGGCACACATTTACAGATTAATATTTAAAGCATACATTTATTGATTAATATGTGAATGCACTGCACCGCTGACCCTACTCCTGTGAAACAAAGACTATTTGTGCAAAGGCATGTGAGATTTCTTGGTATGCCGACTGTTTTCACTGCCCATTCCAATGCAAATAAAAATTCAATTACTAAGTAATCTCAGAGTTTCAACTAATAAAAATGTAAAATTTTAAACCAAGAGCTTTTCTTGAGTTGTACTGTTAATAAAAGTGCAGTATGCATAAAAATACCCTTTGCAGTTTCTCAAATGCAGCAGATGGTTGTGCCTTCTCTTGAAAAATATGAAAACAATGTCATGCACTTCACAAACAGTCCATCCATAAGCTTGTGTTTCAAAAGACTATGATTAAAGACAGTATCTCTTCCAATAGATTACCATGAGACTATGCAAGAGAAGTATGTAACATCAAATGAACTTTCACTTATCCCCAGTTTCACCCCAGTCATCACATATATCATAAAACATTGGTATCCCAGTATTACTTCACTTGCAATTTCTCCCAAAGGATGATCCAGTCAGTAGTAAACTCTTCTCTAAAATGTAAAAAATGTCACACTTGGTTGAAACAGAACATTTGCATGCCAGACACAGAACACAGTTTCACATATATAGGGATTTTATCCACATTGTCATTCGGTATTGGGGCAGTTTCACGTAATTAATGTGGGGTTTTTTTACTTGTTATTAGAAGTCTACTATTGAAGTACACAGCTCCAATGTGGGGCCAGGAATGTAACATATCCTCTAGATGTGCCTGGAGATTAATTCTGAGAACATTATAACTCTGAGCAGGATCCTTTGTAAGGAGTCAATCATTATATTAGCATTATAACAGTTCTTCAATATTTGCTCTGTTGGAAGAAACAATATATTATTGTGTCTGCAGTCTGGACTCTAGGCTACCCTCCATATCCACACTAAGCTGCTATTTTCTCTTAGATGTGTTTCCATCTTGAGATTTACCTCTGCATTTTAGCAATGCTCTTTATTTTTGTTAACATTTTAGTTATTTATAGCAATATGCTGTAGTTCCATAATATTCTTTGACATATCCATTTTAGAAACTAATATGAGCAAAATACTGGGCAAAAGCTGCATGGCTGAACTTTCACTGATTTACAAAGCCACAAATTTCATTACTGATTTTTCAGTACCCTTAGTATCATCATAGTAATAACACTCAGCATGTAAATGGACATACACTTTTGGATTGAAACACTTTATTTTACAATATGCCTTCTGATAACAGCTCTCCATAGCTTTGTAAGTGATTGTACCTTTGTTTCATACCAACTTTTGCAGATAAAATACTGTCTGCTACATGTAGTGGTAGTATACTGCTCCTCTGTATTGGACAAAAGCATAACTTCTCCAAAACCCTCTGGTGTCACTTCCCATTTACGTCAGCTGGCTTTGAAGAGGCATTTAGGAGGCAGGCCCCAAACAGCATGACTGTGTTTGCATGGCCATTCCCATCTGAGGGAACAGCAACCTTTAAACAGTGGAGATGTGCAGCTTGAGAGCCATGCTTCGGGCAGATGGCAAACCAAAACTTACATGGACATGTTTCCCTGAGAAGAACATACAGATCTCCACTTTGTAAGCTGGAAATGCTACAGAAAGATATTTGTCTGTGGAAACAAAAATGCCACCCCTTGTATCAAACAGCAATCTGTACTTACTGAAAATAAGTCATCACTTGAGAGAAGCTCAACTGTTTTTCAGTTCTTTTGGTCTTCAACAATTAGTAGTCACCTTCGTTTGTGATTTGCTTCATTAAAAATACATCATCAAGAACGAATGTGATCAGTGTAAAAAGACACAAGAACAGAAAACGACATACTGCCTTTGGCCAAGATAGAAAAAGAGCCTGCATGGCACAGCATAGCAGTTACTAGCTAATGTATAAACTCCTTAGAAGCAAATTTACTTCATTGTAAAAACAGTGATTTTAGCAACCTTGGTGCTTCTCCTGAAGTATAAGTAGGGAGAAAAGAAGGAATAAAAAAGACACCTTTTGATGAGAGATTATGTAGTCTCTACAATCGAGTAAATTTAGTTGCTGTTGCAGCACAGGAATGTGATAGGAAATTTTACAGTTGAAGGAGAAATGTCACAGTATTTTGATAAGAGAGCGATGAACTTTTTTTCCCTTGTGCCATTATCAAGGCGAAGTGAACAAAATACATCATTTATAACCCACTGCTCTACCATTATCTCCTGGTGAGACACTTGTTTTAAAACACACAAGGACCTTTTTTCTCTAAGACTAAAGCTCTCTGTGAGGCTCAGTCTTCCTTTATAACCATGAAAGAAAGTTGACACTTGTGTGGGCCAAAGTTTCCAGGCAACCACACAAGGGCACTTATACACCCTCCAGGTCACCCCTCGTTCTGAAGTACAGAGGAAGCGTATGAACAGTATATGTCCCTTTGATCACAGATATCATCTAAAACTGATGTGGAGAGAAAATCCTGCACTTTGGAAGAAAGGCACTACAGTCTCCTCAAAGCTTTTTCTTACCTAATATACACGGAAAGTAAAGGTTAGCATGTTAGCGCAAAACTGCTAAAATATTTTTTCTCTTACTAGCTACAAAGCGCCACTGACTCTCTCATGACATTTAGTACTCTTGCCTAGGTATTCTTGCTCCCTGGATTTTTTTAATATTAATCTCCAACACAGCAGCACAATTGATTTACTGTACAATGCTCATTCAGCAAACCTATACTCAAGCATGCAATTGTGTACGAGCACCAGGACCAGGGATCATTCAGTAGAGGGGACTTCAAGTAGAGACACATTTACAGACATATATAAAATCCCACAACACTTCCGTATCAATATACCAAACCCACAATGTAAATAGAAAAAGAGAAACATACCCTTTTAATTTATGTTTAATAAGAGAGACAATATTTGTAGTCAAAGTCTGGTGCTAATTAGTATAACCAATGTCTGTTTAGTAGAATTAAATGTCTGTTTTAGTAGAATTAAATGTACATAAGACTAAGTTGCCATATCAGAAGATAACAGGGTGCAAAATTCTGGAAACCCCCTCATTAGTACTCATGTATTTTATTTGTCCTGTAGTACAAAAGTCAGATTCAGACATAAGCAGCCAATTTAACTTATTTCATGAAAACAAATAAAAAGCTTGTTTTCAGAAATGGCAGATGAATTTACCGGACCCCTCAGTTTATTCTGCTACTCCTACATACAATGTGTTTAACAGCTCAAATGGTTTGTCTTGACTGTTAATGCATTTGCTGAGTCTATGAGGAAAAAGACACATTGTGTGAACAACAAGAAAAACTGGAATAGGAAAATAAAATGGAAAGTTATTTGCTTACATTGAAATGTACCACATCTCATTCTAACAAAGAATAAAGAAAACCCCAAGAGACGAGCCTACTTATAATGAAACTGACTGCTTTGAGATAATTGTTAGATGCACAAACACAGGACATATGTTTATATAAATACTTTCAAAATACTGCAGCACATAACAGAACCTGAATTTATTGCCACCTTAAGTTTCAGTTGCACAAGCAAAAAGCAAGAAGGAAAGTTACAGATTTTGAACTATTTATCAAATTTCTTATCTGGAGACATGTATTCACTAAAGCTTATATAAAAAAAAAAGTAAAATGAAACAGAATGCTTATTTCTATTTTCTTAATTCTTATTCCTGTCTACTTAAATTTAAAGGGACAGCCATGGTTCTTCAAGTTTTTGCTGATAATTCCGTTAGAGAACTTTCCCAAAATCCTGAACATTTTCACTGAGATGAAATTCCAACCAAATTATTACCTGAATAATGAATGTAAAAGCTCAGACCATTCCCCATTGCACAACTGAAGACAATCAGAAAAAACACCTATGTTAAATGTAAGAAATTTCCATGTTTTGCTGAATTACATAGCATTTCTCCTCATGTTGTAGAAACACTGCCAGATTCATTCAGATGGATGGATGCTTGCAGCAAGAAAGAATACTCACAAGTTAAGCCATTCAGGATTCTGAATGAAATGAATTTAGCAATATATTTGTCAAAGATTTAATGTAAGACCTATGATTTAATTGCCACACTCCAAAGCTGGTGGGCAGGTCAATCTATTACCAAGCTCTTATATTTAACTTCGGTGGAGAGTGGTTGGTCTAAGACCAACAAAGTCTCTCAAAACAGGATGATAAGTTAATTTCACAGTTATCACAAAATAACATATGATATTAGGTGGTAGCGACATGATAACTCCACTGGAAACAATGGTAATTACATAGTAAATCGTGTCAATGATACCGCATTATCTCCTAACTGTTCAATTAACTTGTGTCACCACTGCATACTATGTTTAGAAAGTTGCTGATGCAATATTTCCGTATCATAATTGCAAAGATAGTTGAAGAAGATAGCACCCTATAATTTTAGAAAGTTTCTAATATTACTTCGTGAAACTACTGCTACTACGAAAAACAAACAAACATTGAGGTGAAGAATGAGACCTAAAAACCCGGTAGGTACCACCTGAAATGGGAACAGGTTGCAAGACTGTCATCAAACAAATTACTACTTCTTTCACAAAAGGAATGAGACATTATTTCATAAACCTAATTTCAATTGATATTTACTCACCTAACCAAATGGTAAGAGCCCTCAGCTATCATTAAAACAATTACAAATTTAATCCCTGAAAAAAAGGTAACTCTTCCCGTGCTGTGCAGATAGTCTGATAAAAGTAGATTACTTTATAGCAGGGAAATATGCTTAAATTATAAAATAGCACAAGGGTGGGGAAAAAAAGAGCTTGTCTGTAACTCACTCAAACCGCTGCACTTTCACCAGTGACATAACTGGCCTTCTCACTTTCACTCATACAAATCAAAAGTCCAGTGAGGTGAAAGGAATTACTCAGACATAAAATGGAATAAAATGCTGCCAGGAAACACACAGGGCTATTTATCTTGTTATTGCCTTTTAATATTCAAGACTGCAGGATATGATTGTTCTCTTCGAACACTGTCATGTTCTGTTCATCCATACACCACTGCTTTGTAGTTCAACAAGTTTATTCTTAAGCACTATTTTTGTGAGTACAGAATTAAATAATCATCTGGTACAAATCAGAGTTATAGCTAGATCAAAGCCAAGGCAGACAAAAGGTGTTATGCTGATTTACATCATCTTAATGTCTTGCTCAGCAATAGTCCTTTCTGCAAAAGAAATGTTTGCTATCTGTGAGTCAATCCCTAAATACCGAACAACGGAAAGGTTTAAAAACCTCTGTGTGATAAGGACGCTTTGGGACACAGGCACCTAAGAGACAGGGAAATTTCTGGAAATGTCCCAGAGTATCTTCATCGGGAGACTTGTGGCAATTAAAGCATGCTTTAGACTACGCAGCAACATTTACCTGTGACAGAAGCACTTCTGAAGCATGAAGTTGGTTTTGTTGTACTTTTCAATTTTCCTTTGTGACAATGCTATTTCATACAGCTTGTTTAGATTTAGAGCACCTCTTTCAAGGCCAGCTCCACCTACTTTTTCATCTCTGCTCATACCAGTTTTGTGGTTATAAGAATACAAAGGAATTTGCATGATTTTAGTGCACGACTCATTTCCAGCAAATCAACACACATACTTTCAATTTGTTATGCATGAGAGATGTGTAGAACTGTAGAGGTTTGGGCTTCCAGAGGACAAAATAAGCAAAATATGTAAGCTTCGTATCTAAATCATAGCTGAAGTTTAACTCTAATTTTAACACACAGACTGTGCAGCAAATTCACAAATACCAGGAAGGACTTGAAAGTTATCAGACCATGTCCTAGACTTGTCCTTGGCTGTTCTAAGAACGTACCATGTAACTGTTGTCCATAGGGGCCAACCTGTGCTCCAGAGGTGTGACACACAGTTTAAGCGATGCTTCTACTCCCCCTTCCCAGCAGCTTTCCCCCTCCCAGTCCCCAAAAGACACAGTAATCTCCTGTGCGTGGCCCTGCCTGACTACTTCTGAGGTTATGGATGTCACACTGGAAACTAAATTTTTGCAAACAAGGAAATAAAACAAAACCCGCAAAGTTCAAACTCAGCCTGAACCTCTTCCAAAACAGGGATCCCAATAAGGTAAGGTAAAAACTTCTCAAAACCCAATTTCTTTTGTGCTAATTATGCATTTGAATTTATGCCGTTTCCGGTCTTACATCCATTGAGTCACAGAATAAGAGTACAAGTACAAAAGCAAGAGAAGAGATAACAGGAAGAGTAAATACATCAAAGAAAAACAAAACAAAAAAAATTCTCCCCCAAAATTATAAATAATTTAGCACGTTACCCTAAAAAAATTTGCACGTAACTGCCAACTTCTGCAACTAGCATAACAGATAACAGCCAAGCTGAAATTAAAAGCAAAGGGTTGTTTTGGTTGTTTAGGGTTTTGGGAGAAGGTTTTTTTGGTTTTACCATCTTCCAGCATCCTCCATAGAACTTTTGAGAAACAAGACATTTCTTTTGAATCAGATATCCATTATCAATTTGGACAGAGAGCGTCTGAACCAGTATTATCTGCAAATGATTTATGAGGGCAGGTATTTCTCTACCTGAACGTTTTAGTGAAACCATAAATATCAGTAGAGACAGAGGCTGGGATTCAAAGAAAAAGCCTTGAAAAATATTTTATATGGGAAGCTACTTGCATCTGATGAAAATTCTAATTCACCATTTATGTATTTTTAAAGAATTTTCACGTTAGCCAGATCTCTCCTCCCTTCTTACTGACATTTTAAGCATATTTACTATAAATACTTACCTATTAATAAAACTACTGAACTAAGCTAACTGATCAGATGTCTTCCCATTGACTTCAACTAAGAATGCATCTGTGTCTGAAACATTACTCAGAAGAGTACATTCAATACAGCACTGTAAAACCAGCATTTTAAACTGTTCATGAAGAATATCCTCAAAAATCCTTAGAGCAGCAGTACCCCCTCTTCCAGTCTGTAACCTACAATATATTGAGCGTCAATAAGGCATTTACCTTCGGGAGTCATCCACCTCCCCCTCTCTGAAATGGTGTCAGACGTCAGTAATTCGTTCTCCTAAGTGGCAAGGATGGTTTTATGCAACAGCTCTATGTGGAATACCTACCTCGGAGTGAACTAGGTATATTCAGCTCCTTTGGTCTTCTCTTCCAGACTCAGTTTGTTCAGACCTTGAGATTATATTGGAAGCACCATACAGCATTATTAATACAAAAATTCAAAGCTAGTTTAATGACCACTTGGATTTGTATTAAGTTATTATGAATTTCCATCATAGTATATTTTATGAAAAAGATAAAATTAAAAATGAAAACAAAAAGCTTGTTCTCTGTGGAATTGATTTCTTAATAGTTAATTTCATCTTCTAGATATTCAAGTTTTTCTGAGTTTCTGTTTTTACACTTTTCTTATTTCTGTTTATTATTTGTATTCACTTATTTCTCAATTATTATTAGCTGAATCAAAAATATGTTTCTATAAATTGAAATTGAAAGAATCCTCTTTTATAGGACTGTAAACACATTCAGCCAAAGCAAATGTTATGGAAAAGCACATACCTACTGAAATTCAGTTGTTAAAATAGAAATTTACCTACGTGTATTTCAATACTGTACCTTCATCAGGACACTTAGATACTTACCTAACAGTCAATTAGGATGTACACATGCTGGGTTATATTCTGTATTTACAGTTCTAATAATGTATATATTAACTGTGTTTCCTACCAGAAGTGTTGAAAACGTGAAAATGAATAAAGCATCACATCTTCCTATTTACGATACCAAGGTAATATGAGCCTTCTTTCACAGTTAATAAAAACGATATATCAAATCTAATTGAAAGTCTCTCGGGTTTGTGCAGCTCGGATTGGGCTTGACTTTACAACTTGACTTCCACCATGCTTCCAATTCACCAGTGAAGCCCTTTACCTGTGAAAACCAGGTCCTAGACAACCAGAAGAGGGCATCAGAAAAATCAAGGTC